>NW_007251009.1:102102-118068 GCF_000164805.1 Carlito syrichta | reverse complement strand
GCAAATGCCAGGCAGCGAGCACACGCTGACCTCCGGGATCACGAGCAAGACCCAGACTTGCTGCCACGTGTCACCGAGACTTGGGGCTCTTTGCCGCACCGCAGAGCCTGGTCCACCTTGCCTGAGAGAAGCAGCCACGGCACTGAGGAGAGACGGGATCCAGGTGACCGTCAGAGGATTACCCCGGCATCCCTAAAGACCCTCCAGTGACAAGGTGAGTCCACACAGCTGGGAGCAGAGCACATGGCTGCAGGGGGCCCAGCTGGGCTGGGAGGTCCCGCTCCCAACCCACCTCCCAGGCCACGTCACCGCCATCCCAGGATGTCCCCTTCTGCCGGGGCGCTTTAAGACTAGACATCTCTTCTGCCTATGTGTAAACGCCACAGGTCTCTGAAGACGGCCGATAATGTTACACGGATGCCCAGATAAATCTTTAATGGTGGCATTTGCTGAAGAGGCGGCCGTGTTTTGCTCCCCAGAGGGAAGACAGGAGTTGAGGGGACGTCAGCCCCAGCGCTCACGACAGGCACACGACACTCCTGCCCTCCTGAGTTGTGGGGCCAGGCACAGTCCCCATCCGGGTCACCCCGCGCCACGACAGGCCGCACACCCTGCACCCGCGGCGGCCCCAGAGCCCGCCCCCTGCCCCAGGGACAGCTCCGTCATCAGCCTCGGTTGCCACATCAGCTTCTGAGTCTCCAAACCAAAAGAAGCCACAACAGCCAAGCCGGATGCCCCCGGCTCCCCCTCTACCCTCACCACCCGGCCGGGACAGGCCGAGCACGCACCTCCCACCTTCACGGGGCGGGGGGTCCAGCCTTCCAGAGCCTGAGCCGAGTCCCCAGGGGGACACAGAACATGCCGGGCACCTGCTGCCCCGGAGTGCAAGATCCCTATGCTCACATCCAGTTGTCAGAGACACCAGGATACAGACAAGAGCAAAGGGCTCATGGTGCAGGCGTGTGAGTGACAATGCAGATCCACACGTGTGCACATACATATCTGCACACACCTGTAAGCACACATGCACATGTACACACACACTCAGGCACATGTGCATGTAAACATGTACACAGGCACCTGTGTGCTTACATATGCAAATGTTTGTGTGTGCCCACATATGCATACATGTGCACATGCATGTATACACACACCAGTGCACACATACACTAGCACCCATGCATTCACATATACACATCCATGCACTTGTGCACACACATGTATGCATGCACCTGAACATATGTGTGTATGGCCATGCACATATACATATGTACCCATGTGTGTATCTGCATGAGCATGTAGACACACATGTGCATGCAAGCACACATGCACCCATATGCACATGTGTGTGCACACGCCCATATACACACATGCATGTACCAACACATATACACGTGCACATGTGTATACACGCATGCACATATACACACATGCACACACAGGCACCCATGCACTCACACATACACACCCCTGTACTCATACACACACGTGTGCATGTGCACATATACATACACACTGAGTGTACATATACACACCCATGTGTGTACATATGCATGTGCATGTATGTACACACATTCATATGCACACACATGCCTGCATATGCATATAGACACACACACCCATGCGCACATATGCGTGTGCACATATACACAGGCACCTGGTCACTCACATGTGCACACACACATGCATGTGTGCATAAACACATGCACACACCCATGCACACACACTACCCAGGACGCTTTGTTCGGCCTGAGTGGGCACTGAGGAAGGAGAAGTAGATCAGGAGCAGGTGGGAACGCAGCGGCCACGGGGCCAGGCTGCAGCGCCGGGCCCGCCCAACACCATCACCCCCTGAGGACGGCAGGGCACAGAGTGTGGGGCGCGAGACGCCGAGAAGGCACCAGCCCGCAGAGCTGCTGCTGGTGACCCGGAGGCAGGCCGCGTGCGAGCCCCCCCGCCAGAGGCACAGCCGCTGTCCAGGCGCAGGCAGGGACATCCCCACCTGGACACCCGGCAATCCGAGCGGGGCCTCTCCTGACCTCCCTCCCCGGGAAGGAGTTTTGTGCCCTCCAATTACTCCCCCCCTGCTGCCTCCACAGATGAGGCCGAATCCATTACTGCGATGAAAGGAAAAGAAAAAAGACTCTCCGATCAGGCTGGCCTGGGGCTGCCCACGGCGAGCCCAGCCCCTCACAGCCGACCCACGGAGGACAGGTGGCCAGGACGTTTGATGTCACCGGGTGGGACGATTAAAACCATCTTGCCGACAGGATGAGCCACTAATCATATAAAAACGCCACTTTCCGCCCGAATCTCCTCTCTCAGAGACAGTCCAACTACCGGGCATTAACCAGGCAGTGCCAGATGGGAAAAGGGACGCCTTCAGCCCAGATGGGGGACGGCAGAGAGCGCTGGGGACACTGCGCCTGAGGGAAGACTCCGGGAGTCACAGCAGAGTCTTCAAACCCAGAAGAGAAGCTGGGTGTGGTGGCTCACGCCTGTCATCCCAGCACTTGGGGAAGCCAAGGCAAGAGGGTTGCTTCAGCCTCGTGGTTTGAGACCAGCCTGGGCAACACAGCAAGGCCCCATCTCTAGAAAAAAAACGTAAAAATTACAGGGTACCTGGTCCATTACCAGGAGTGTGAGCCAGTTAGAAGCCCAAACGTGACCTGCATGCAGGTGACCACTTGCACAGTTAATCCTCACTCGTAACCCACATTCTTACAATAAAATAAAATTGACCAAAAATTTTCAAATTAGCCAGGGGTGGTGGCATGGGCCTGCCGTCCCAGCTACTCAGGAGGCTGAGGCAGGAGGGCTGCTTGAAATCGGGAGGTCAAGGCCGCAGAAAGCCATGATCATGCCACTGCACTCCAGTCTGCGCAACAGAGCGAGAACCCCAAGTAAAAAAAAAAAAAAGATCCAATTTTCTATAGAAGTCTCTGATCTTTAAAAATGTGCAAACGCAGGAAGGTTAAATGTATGTCCTATGAATTTACTTTAATTTTTAAAAGTCAGAGAACGGAAGAGAAGGGCCAGGACGGCAGAGTCTCAAACGGGTCTTCCCGGAGCACCCAGCCCAGCGAGGACCCAGAGCCGAGCCCCCGCTGGGACCCCACGCCAGCGTGTGCAGAGACGGGCCACACACCTGGGCCTCATGGCAGCGTCTCCGCGGGCCCGCGACAGCAGCAGTAACAGGTCCTACGGACTCAGTGCCTTCAAGCGGCACAAACTTTCACAGCTCTGCAGGTCAGAAGCCCAAACTGGGTCTCACAGGTGATCAAGGTGTCGGCAGGGCTGGTCCCTTTCCGGAGGCCCCGGGGATAATCTATTCTCTGCGTTTTGCAGCTTCTATTTTTATTTTATTTTATTTTATTTTATTTTATTTTTGAGTTGGAGTCTCACTCGGTCACCCAGACTGGAGTGCAGTGGCCGCTCCCAGTCACCGCAGCCTCGACCTGCTGGGCTCCGGCGATCCTTCCGCCTCCGCCTTCCGAGTAGCCGGAACTATAGGCGCGCGCTCCCACGCCCGGCTGATTTTTTGATTTATTGTAGAGATGAGGTCTCGTTGCCCAGGCAGGTCTCGAATCTGCGGGCTCAGGCAATCCACTCACCTCAGCCTCCCAAAGGCGCGGGATTACAGGCTGAGCCATATTTTATTTTATCTTTTGAGTCAAGGTCTCACTCTGACCCCAGGCTGGAGTTCAGTGGCGCCATCACAGCTCACCGCAGCCTCCACCTCCTGGGCTCAGGGGATCCTCCCACCTCAGCCTCCCAAGTAGCTGGGACTCAGACACGGGTGCCATTATGCCTGGCTAATTTTTTTGATTTTTTTTTTTTCGCTATGTTGCCCAGGCTGGTCTCGAACTCCCAGGCTCAAGTGATCCTCTCACCTCAGCCTCCCAAAGTGCGAGGATTACAGGCGCGAGCCACCATGCCCGGCCATTTTCCAGCTGCTCAAACTGCCAGCCTTCCTCAGCCCATGGCTGTCTCACTCCAACCTCTGCCAGGTAGTCACATCTGCCTCCCTCTGATAATTCCAAACTTATCTACAACCGTAACATTACACTTGTAAAAACCCTTTTCCGTGCCGCACCCATAGGGCCCAGGGATCAGGACATCCACAGAGGAGCCCTTGAGTATTCACTGAGGAGCAGGTGCCGCACAGTGCAAGGGCTCACAGCAACCTTGCGAAGCAGGGCAGTGCTCCCAGCCGACAGAAGAAGAGACAGAGGCTCCCAGAGCACCCCTGCCTAAGGTCACTCACTCTTAGTGGGCCCTGACCTCCAGAGCTGAGGGCATCTTTCACCGGTTCCTCCCTTCCTGCCAAGGTGACCCTCAAATCTGGACACCCCCTCCGCCCAACTTGGAGGACAAGTTCTGAGCACGACAAAGACCCACCTCCCCACGAGCCCCTCCCCCACCCTAAGTCCCTCCCCCACCCCAAGCCTCCCTGCTCCCCCTCCCGTTTGACTCCCCACCCCCTCCCCACCAGGGTGGGACTCTCAGAGTAAGTCTCCAATTCATCAGCCTCTGAGAAGCATAACTGGGGCTTCTAGGAAAAATCAGCTCCTTACGCCGAGTGCAAGGGTTGTGAAAATGAGTGTTTCAGAGAAGCAGCCATGAAACAGGGGAGCGACTCTTCAGGACCACGGGCTTAGCTTTTTCCCCAAAGAAGAGGGAGGCCGGGTGTAGCTCTTTGGGAGGCTGAAGAGGAGGGATCGCTGAGGCCAGGACTTTGAGACCATCCCGGGCAACATAGGAAGACCTCCCCCCACCTCTAATTTTTAAAAAAAGGGGGGGGAATACCTCATCATCAAGGGTCCCTGCCTAATGAATATTTGTATACCTGACCCTGAATTGTACCCCCCAGTTTTAAAATAAAAAATTTTAAATTTAAAATAAAAAGGAAAGGTTTTGACCAAATTAAAATCTTTTGACTAATTAATAACCCCGGCCAGGAGCAGTGGCTCAGCCTGTACTTCCAGCAATTGGGGAGGCTGAGGTGAGAGGATTGCCTGAGCCCAGGAGTTCAAGACCAGCCTGGGCAACTTGGCGAGACCTCGTCTCTACGAAAAAATAATAAAATTAGCCAGGCATGGTGGTGTGCGCCTGTAGTCCCAGCTACTGGAAAGGCTGAGGCAGAAGGATCACCCGAGCCCAGGAGATCAAGGCTGTGGTGAGCCGTGATGGTGCCACTGCTCTCCAGCCTGGGTGACCGTGGGACCTCGACTCAAGCTAACAAAAGAAACCAAAACCGTGAGCACAGTGGCTTTTCTGGGCCTGTGAGGCCTGCTCGTAAATCATAAGAGCCTGAGGAGGGTCCTGGGGCCCCCAAGCACACCCTGTAACCAACATGAACACTGCTTGGTGGGCGCCTGTCTGGGCAGGCCCTGAGATGAAGGATCCACGTGTCTCGCTGCAACCCCTCCCGAGAGGCCCCGTGTTCAACCCCAGCTCGCGCCTGTAAGAGGAAGCCTTGGAAGGAAGCTTCGGACATCCGATCCCCAGGACGCAGGCTGCAGACCTGGGGGTCACCGACTCTGCCAGCCAGCTCTCCACGCCCCCACGTGGGTATCCCACAGGACAGCGACCTTCTGGCCCCATCCAGAGGCCACTGTGCCCACACAATGCCCGGGTGGTTCCCAGACCAGAGAAGGAAGAGAACAGGCTTCCGTCCACATCCGCCAGCCCAGGGGTGGCCGTCGGGGAGGACTGTTCATTTCTGCCCGACCCCCACAGGAGCGGCTCACGCAGCCCCTCCAGTGTCCACTGGGACTGACTGGGTGGAGGGGCCGGGGAGATGGGGGGCAAGGGGGCACCCAGGAGGGAGGGTGCCTGCCCCAGGCTTCGGGAGGCCTCTGGACTAATCAGCAAGGGGACACACCCAGGACAGACGCAGGACCCCACAACCCTCCACGGCACCGGCAGGGTCTCGTCACCCCCACCCCTAGGGAAGGAGGCCCTCAGAGCCTGTGGACAAGACCCTTGATCACAGGCACAGCTGAGACCCAGGGGAAGGACGTGACAAGCACTTCCCAGCCCAGGCCCGGGCTGAGCAGGGCGTTTAATGGATTCAGAGAAGAGATCAAAGTCTGCAAGAGCAAAACAACGATGGATTTTGTTGCGCAAATTTCATTCTTGCCTAAGAATACAAAGGGGATCCAAAAAAGCCCCTGGAATTTATTTATAAAAAATTATGAATTTATTCTTACATGTTTAAACTTCAGTCACCTTCAAAGTCCTCTCCGTTGGATACAGTACTCCTATCGAGATGCTTTTTCCACTGCTCAAAACAGTGTTTGAACTCATCCATTTGGATGCCTTTTAGTGCTTCTGCTGTGTTTTGTTTCACCTCATCCACGTCAGCAAAATGTTTCCCTTCGGGGACTTTATTTCATCCGGAGAAAACAACAAAAAAAACTGGCTCCGGGTGAGATGGGGTGAACAGAGGGTGGGGCCAGGGGTCAGGCTGTTTTGAGTCCAAAACTACTGAACATTCAGAGCAGTGTGGGCAGGTGCACTCATAAATCACCCATCATGACGGCTAAATGTGTTCAAAGAATCTCCAAAAATAATTCACTAAAGCCGGACGCAGCCTCTCACGACAATGCTAGCTGATCCATGGATGCCAATGGGTTCCTAGAACACTCACCTAGTGTGGGAAGCCTGTACCACCAGGGGCTTGCCCTCCAAAAGATAATTCTGGGGTTTTTTGGTCCCCTTTGTATGTGTGGAGAGGGAAAAAAAACACCAGGCAGGAGATACAACCACAAGGCTGACAGTGTTGTCATGAACTGGTGAGGGAAAGAACGGACAGTCGTTTCTGGAAACAAGCAAACAAAAAAACACACACTACCTTTGTACCTGTGTACTAAGAAATGACACCCATTTCAAAAATTACATATTTTTAAACAGTGCCTAAAACAGACTTTGCAATAGTTGAAAAACAGCCTGTACAACTGGAGAGAAGCTGGCCTCAGAGGTATTAGAGATATTCTAGAAAGTACTCAGGGCAGGGGACACATGGGTATTGTTTGCCTATTATTTTTTACACTCTAAATTTGTCATAAATATTATCTTGTATGTGTTTAATGTTTAATTTTGAAACAGCCTATCATGGCTGGGCACAGTGGCTCACGCCTATTATCCCAGCACAGATAAGAGGACTGCCTGAGCCCATGGGTTCAAGACCAGCCTGGGCAACATGGTGAGATCTCGTCTCTACAATAAGTCAAAAAACTAGCTGGGCATGGTGTCACGGGCCTATAGCTCCAGCTACTTGGAAAGCTGAGGCGGAAGGATCACCTGAGCCCAGCAGGTGGAGACTGCAGTGGCCATGAGCGTGGCACTGCACTCCAGCCTGGGTGACAGAGTGAGACTCCGATTAAAAAAAAAAAAAGAAAGAAAAAGAAACAGCCCATGCTATGTCTCACATTAAAAAATTCAATTCAGACTAGGTGTAGTGGCTCACACCTGTAATTCCAGACCTTGGGTTTACTTGGGCCCAGGAGTTTGAGATCAGCCTGGATAACGTAGGGAGACCTTGTTTCTACAAAAAAAAGTTAGCTGGGTGTGGTGATGTGCCCCTGTAGTTGCAACTATTTGGGAGGCTGAGGTGGGAGGACTGCTTGAGCCCAGGAGCTCAAGACTAGCCTGGGCAACACAGCAAGACCCCATCTCTATAAAAAATAAAACAAATGAAATAAAAAAGAATTCACCAAGGCTGGTTCTCACTGGGGACTGTCCTGCGGGCTCCATCCATGTGTCGGAGACGGGAGGCCAGATGACAGGGGTCTGGGATTCTCCGAGACTGGACTTTGCAATCCAAGCAGAATTAAACCAAGAGTGGACAAATTCCTTGGGGCTGCAGAGCCAGGTGCCCAGCCCAGAGAACTAAAGCACCATGCTCTGGCCTCCTCCCCGCAAACACACACCAGCCACTTCCTGGCACGGCCCCCAGTCCAGACGCAATGAGTGCATTTAGGCGGGCAATGATCTGAGAAAGGATTAACTTGCTGATCTTATTACCTAAATCGAAAGAGATTTTGCAGCCGTCAGTAACACGCTTGCAAGATTTCCCAGGTGTGAATTAAAGCCCCTCCCCCTTCCACATCCCTGCCAACTGCTGCCAACAGGTAACAGTGACAACACACTGGAAATTCGCAATCAAGACACAGACAGGGCCGGGCGCAGTGACTCATGCTTGTAATCCCAGCACTTTGGGAGGCCTAGGCAGGAGGAATTCTTGAGCCCAGGCGTTCAAGACCAGCCTGAACAACATAGCAAGACCTTGTCTCTACAATAAACCAAAAGGTCCACCGGGTGTGGTGGCGTGTGCCTGTAGCCCCAGCTACTCAGGAGGCTGAGGCGGGAGGATCCCCTGAGCCCAGGAAGTCGAGGCTGCGGTGAGCTCTGATCGTGCCACTGCACTCCAGCCTGGCAAGAGAGTGAGGCCCCAACTCAAAAAAAAAAAAAAAAGACCCAGGCAGAGGGGACGTGCCACAGCTCTGCTGTCCGTGACCCGGCATGCTGGTGTTGGTGGAGACGGAAGGCTCGCCCTCGGCAGCTCTACGGAACTCACCTGATGCCTTTGTTCTGCGCGATGCTGTGTAGGGACAGCCGGGACACTGCAGAGATGACCTGGGGGGAGAGGAGAAAGACACTCCTGTAACTTCTCGAGAAACCAGAAGGGCCTAGCAGCGCCCAAATCGAGAACTGCTAAGTAAGCGCATCTCCTTTTGGGAAGAAACAGTGTAACCAGTTTTAGGCGCGAGGCCTATTTTGTATTTGTTGTACACAATGTGTCACTTTGATGCACTGAGACCTGCTGAGGGCCCCTCCCCTACAGGCCTCAGCTCCCCCAGCCGAGCCGCCACCTCCCAGGCCCAGCTGTGACCCACTCCTGGCCCGCCGTCTCACGCAGCTTTGCCAAGGCCTTGCTTCGAGTCTTGACCCGGCCGTGCTTACAAAGGCGCCATCCCAAGCTGCTGTTCTGGAAGGTACCACGCGACTAACAGCAGCTCGTGTTCGCAAGAGGTGCCGACGAGTTTCGGAGACGGGGAAATCAAAGCCCAGAGAGGTCCAGCGGCTTGCCCAAAGCACACAGCAGCCGGGGTACCACACAAATGCAAACGGCCACGTGTGGTCGCGCCTGCTGCCATCCCAGCCCCTGCTCTGTGTGACACAGACACAGACGCCCGGCTCCCCGGAGGGCCAGGACACAGAAGGACAGCAGCACCTCCAGGAACAGAGCCGTGTAGCGGGAGCTCTCTGTGGCATCTCCCAGGTGGACAGCTCATCGGAAAGGAAATTCTGGAACCTTCTGCGAGGAGCAGGGGCCGCTCCTTCCTCCGCTGCTCCCCTAACCCAGTCCAGCCCCGAGAACTGTGCCTCCTCAAACACGCAGGGCCACCTGTCTCCCAGTCCCAGAACCCCAACGCGGCTGTTCCACAGACCAAAAGGATGGACAGCAAGCAGGCCTGAGGCTGAGAAAGGGCTCCACGGGTGATGATGGGGAAACTGAGGCAGGAAAGGGCGGTGGCTGACCCAGGAGCACAGATTATAACACACACAGCTGGGCTCAGTGGCTCAGCCTGTAATCCCGCACTTTGGGAGGCTGAGGTGAGTGGATTGCCTGAGCCTGCAGGTTCGAGACCCGCCTGGGCAACTTGGCGAGACCTCATCTCTACAGTAAATCAAAAATCAGCCGGGCGTGGTAGCGCACGCCTGTAATTCCGGCTACTCAGAAGGCTGAGGCGGAAGGATGACCGGAGCCCAGCAGGTCGAAGCTGCGGTGGTCGGAAGTGGCCACTGTCCTCCAGTCTGGGCGACGGAGTGCGGCTCCAACTCAAAAAATAAATAAATAAATAACACACACAGAGCAGGAAGCTACTCACCGTCACTCAACAAGATTAATGGAGCTCCTAGGGTTCCCAACTCCTGCAGACACAGCTTTGACATTGAGACTGTAGTATGTCTGTTAAGCTCTGTGTGTGTATGTATGTGTAAGTTTATGTGTGTGCATGTTGCTTGCGTGTGCATACGTGCATGGTGCCAGCACGTGCACACACACGTTGCTAGTTCATGTGTGTGTTGTGTGTGTACATGTCTGTATATGCACATGTGTGTCTAGCAATGGGGAACACAAAAACTGCCCACAGACACCCTCCACTGGGTGCTGCCGTCCTAGGACCTGATCCCAGAGGGAGTTTTTTCTCCTGCTTTGTTTTGAGTCAGGGTCTCATTCTGTTGCCCAGGCTGGAGTGCAATGGCATGCTCACGGCCACTGCAGCCTTGACCTCCGGGCTCAGGCCATCCTCCCGTCTCACAGCCATTCAACAAGATGAATGGGGTCCCCACAGTGCCCGACTCCTGCAGACAACACTGAGACCGTAGTGTGTGCACGGATGAGTTCACGCATGTGAGCACCTAAGTCCATCCGTGTGGTTGTGTGTGCATGTAGCCTGCATGTGTGTAGATGCGTGGTGCCTCAGCTTCTTGAGTAGCTGGGATTACAGGTGCGTGTCACCTCTAAAAAATTTTTTGTAGAGACGAGGTCTCACCATGTTGCCCAGGTTGGTCTTGAATTCCTAGGCTCAAGCGATCCTCCTGCCTCGGCCTCCCAAAGTGCTGGGGTTATAGGTGGGAGCCACCATGCCCAGTCTAGAGGGTTTTACATGGGCCATCCCAGAGAATCCTCCCACAAGGCTGGCCTGCCGGACACGCCTGCTGGACAGAAAAACCGAGGCTCCATCATGTGAAAAGTCCCCCAGTGGAGGACGTGTTCCCCAGATGTCCTTTGGGGCTGCTTGGCTTCCAGCAGCAATTTTTTTTTTTTTTTGAGTTGGAGTCTCATTCTGTCACCCAGACTGGAGTGCAGTGGCCGCTCCCAGCCACCGCAGCCTCAATCTGCTGGGCTCGAGATCCTTTCGCCTCAGCCTTCCACGTAGCTGGAACTACAGGCGCGCATTACCACACCTGGTTCATTTTTTATTTTATTGTAGAGATGAGGTCTCGCCAAGTTGCCCAGGTGGGTCTCGAACCCGCAGACTCAGGCAATTCACTCACCTCAGTCTCCCAAAGGCACGGGATTACAGCCTGAGCCACCGAGCCCGGCTCCAGCAGCAATTTTTTTACAGGAGAAGGGAAAATAAATGAACCGCAGAGAAGGACCCCTTCTCCCCTGGAGAGACGGCAGGTTCGACCACACGCAGGCCATGTGTTCTCCCTGGACATGGCTGTGTTTCAAGACCTGGGACTCAAGGAAGCCATGAACCCGTGGGATGACTGGGGTCTTGTGTGTTCCCCAGACAAGCCTCAACTGGCCAAGGAGGCAGCCAGCCCAGCTGCAGCTCCAACCTCTTGTGCTGCAAGGTGTCTTTCACAAATAATGAGCAGCCTGGCTTCGGCTGTTATGTTCGGCTTTCAAGAGCTCTAAATATTTAGGAAGAACAAAAATTAAAGCAATACTGCTGTATGCCCCTATAGTGATTTGACAGAATGCTAGAAATGCTGGAACTTGAAGGGTTTGGTCACTACAGGGCGCACGAGCCAGCCTCTCTCCTGTGCCTCCAGTGGCAGACATTGCTAATCTACTGCCAATTCCTTTCCAAAGAGCCAGACATAGGCTCAGAACCCTTCTTGCCAGAGAATCTCAAGGAGGCACCTGCAATCCGCCAGCGTTGACACGTGAAACCTGTTTGCCAACCCAGAGTCGGTCAGTGCCACACACGGGGAGCCCAAGACAGAGGGGCTGCCAAGGCCAGAACGTGGGTCTCCCGTGTCCCTGTGTCTGCAGTCCCAGAGAACAGACCCGCTTCCAAAGCTGCTGTGGCCCCTGCAAAAGCCTCAGTCCTGAGCTTGCAGCACTTTGTCCAGGACAGAAGCTGCCGCTAGTGTGCCATGGAGGGTCTCCGAAGGGTTCATGGCATCACACAGAGCAGCTCCTTAAACGTGGTTAAATGTGGCCAAGGTGGCCAGCCATGCCAGAGGATTCCCATCCCTCTGTCCACCTGGGCTTTTTGCTCCCTGGCTGGCGTCTATTCAGGGAGGGAAAAGCTTGGGGGCCCACGACAAGGGGGTCCCCACCCCAGTGACCCACGGCCCAGGACAGGGACTGCTAGAAGCAGACACAGGGCCCCTGAGACAGCCACGGGGTCAGGCCAGGGGCGGAGGCGGTGCCCCATGGAACCGTCCAACCTAAGAGACAAGATGCAATAGCCTCTCCCTGCAGGAGGGTTGGGGGAAGAAGCCCCTCACGGCACCCAGAGGCACCCCTGGCCTGCCCACTCCCAGGACAGAGAGCCAGTGTCCCCAGGGCAGTGATGACCAAAAGCCTCCAGGGACCAGGCTCAGTGGCTCATGCCTATAATCCCAGCACTTTGGGAGGCCGAGATGGGAAGATCGCTTGAGCCCCAGGAGTTTGAGACCAGCCTGGACAACGTGTTGAGACCTCATCTCTCCAAAAAATAGGAAAATTATCTGGGCGTGGTGGCATGCGCCTGTAGTCCCAGCTACTTGGGAGGCTGAGGCAGAAGGATGACCTGAGCCCAGGAGGGCGAGACCAGCAACCGTGATCATGAGGCTGCACTCCAGCCTGGGTGACAGAGAGAGTCCCCGGCTTGAAAAAAAGAATCAAAAAGCCTCCCGGCTCACAGCCCCAGCCAACACTTCTGAGAATGTAAATGTCAAAGGATGACATTTTCCCAACTTTTATTACCTCCGAGCCTGCGTCCCAGTTAACCGATGAAGATACACTCCTCCTTGCTTCCCTTTCCTCCTCCCCTCCCTCCTCCCAGTCAGCCAGCTCCATCCACCTCCAGGGGCTCCGTCACCCACCAACCCATGGAGCCTCAGGCCTGGGGAGGATTAGAGGAATATGTGTGTGCTGAGGTCAAGCAGGGGGAAAAACAAGACGAAAGACGGCCCCCCTGGAGAAGCAAGCCTGCTGTGGAGTCCCTCTGCCATCAGTGCCCGGGACCCACGGCCGTCTGTGCTGTTCAGCGATGCCCACCCCAGGCCTTCCAGGTGATGGGTGCTCAGTGGATACTGAGGGACCAAGAAGTGGACCAGACAGCTCACTGACCGGGGGACAGGGTTGGCTGGGGTCTGGGTACCGGATGGCCATCTGGGCTCCGTCCCCACCCAGCCCTGGCCTGCTGTGACTCCAGATTCCCAAACATCAGTGGCCTGGCACCCTCGACACGCCCACGGAAGGAGACTTCGGAGGAAGAGTCCAGGCCTCACCCTGTAGGCTCCGGGGTCTGAGAATCTGCATTTGTTTTGAGGCTCCCACTCGATTGGGATGTGCCCCCCTGTCCCCGGGGATGGTCAGAGCTTTTGGGTGGCAGGATCAGGACCCGACCGCCCTCCCATGGATGCCCCGCAGAGACAGGACCCCTGACGGGCACGTGAGACAGGCCAGGGCCTCCACGCTGGACACAGAAGCAGAGACTTCAGAAAGGACTCAGAGAAAGAGATGGGGTCTGCAGACCAGAGCTGGAGGGGTGGGGCCCAGGGGAGAGGGGCATCCAGAGTTCCAGAAGGGGGGCCCCTAGGACCTGTCCCCAGGGGTCAAGCAACAGACTAGATCCATCGTGTCAGCCCCCACGGGCCCCGAAGTGGGGTGGCCCCCCTAAAGCCAGGCTCTCAATGCGGGGTTCACAATCCCGCCCAGGCAGAGGCGGCAGCAGGCAGCCTGAGGACATGTCCCCAAGACGCCCGAGCCAGCCAAGGTGTGGCACAAGGAGAGGACACAACTCTCCGTCAGCCCCACCAGAAGGAAGCAGGCACTGGGCCCCTGCCCTGCCCCCACACCCATCTGAGCGTTCCCAAGCTTTACAGAAGCAAGTTTTGCTGCTGAAGCTCAGCTCCGCATGACAGCAAGCAGCGGGGCCAGCGGGGTCGGCCCCCATGGGAGCATCCTCACCCCGAGTAAGCGCCGTGGCCCCCGGAGCTCAGGGCGTTCAGCCTGCAGTCCTGGCCCCACCCACCCCCACGTGGCCACAGCGGCGGGGCTCACAGCCAGGGCCCGGCTGCCATTCGGGCGGAGGTGCCCGTGGTGGGAATGTTCTAGAGAGGCAGACCCCGGCACCAGTCCCTTCCCAAAAGGTCAACGCACCCAAAAAGGTGAAGAGGAGGCCCCTTGAGGCTGGAGGGAGGCCCCAGGAGGCGGGGCCTGGCCAATGGGGGCCACAACCTGGGTGCTGGTTCTAAGGGACACTTGGACAACAGGTATCTGACAGTTTTGTTTGTTTGTTTGATTACAGTTGGGGTCTCACTCCATTGCCCAGGCTGGAGTGCAGTGGCACGCTCACGGCCACCCCAGGGTCGACCTGCTGGGCTCCGGCGATCCTTCTGCCTCGGTCTTCCAATCAGCCGGAGCTACAGGCACGCGCGAACACGCCTGGCTAATTTTTATTGATTGATTTATTTTTGTTGTAGAGATGAGGTCTTGCCAAGTTGTCCAGGCTGTTCTGGAACCCATGGGCTCAGGCCGTTCCCTCACCTCGGCCTCCCAAAGTGCTGGGATTACAAGCTTTAAAACACGTGGGAGTCCTGACAGGCCACCAGGTTCTCATCCGTGGATGCACGGGACACCTTAGTCCAAAGGTGCTCTGCAGCCAGGCACCGTGGCGCACACCTGCAATCCCAGCGCTTTGGGAGGCTGAGCTGGGAGCACTGCTTGAGCCCAGGAGTTCGAGACCAGCTTGAGAAACAGAGTGAGAACTCATGTCTACAGAAAGAAGTATAAAATTGAAAAAGAAAAAAAAAAGGCATTCGTTACCGCGGTATACAGATACTCAGAAATGTGATAGCAGCTTGGTTGGTCCCAAAATAACAGGGATCAAGAGAAACAAAGCCGGCCATGTCCACACCATGAGATCGGAGCCACCAGGTAAGATGACGTCACAGAAAGGAGTTCATTGATGCAAAATGCATTCATAGATAGCTTAGGTTGAAGAAACAGTACTGCAACATATAAATAACAGACAGGATCTAATTGTTCAAATTATAAATCCCTTAAACACAGAGAACTTAAATATAGTGAAAAATAAAAAAAGTTAGCCAGGCATGGTGGCAAATGCCTGTAGTCCCTATAGCTACTCAGGAGGTGAGGTACATCAGCCCAGGAGGTTAAGGCTGCAGTGAGCCGTGATCATGCCACTGCACTCTAACCTGGGTGACAGATAAGACCCCATCTCTAAAAAAAAAAAAAAAAAAATGGTGGTGGTGAAGACTAGCAGACAGCCAAGAAATGTTGGAAGTAATTATCACCAGCTAGTTGGGATGCTTTTTTCGCTGAACTGAACCTGCTGGTACCCACCCACACCTCCCCCAAAAGGTACAGACCTATACAAATTCTCCTGTCAATAAGACACGTCATTCAAACCAGAGACTTGATTCTGGGCCTTGAGGTGGAAACTCAAAAGCAGCCACTATCCCCAAGCTATCGGCATCACAGATACCCCCACGTCACCCACAGCGCATGACGGCAGACTTCCCACTCAAGCTTCTGTCACCAAGAGGTCCACGGGACCCCTCACTCCTATGAAATCGAGGAGCACGCCCTACAGAAGACTGGACCTCCCTGACATATTCTAGCATGTGAAGTCAGGCCTTTCTACTGTGCATTACAAGTGCCCGGCGTGTGGAGGTCACTCGGAAAACGTTGACGTGGGTAGGTGGACAAATCAATAATGGGTGGGTGAGTGGAAAGACAGGTGGGCAGATAGGTAGATGAGTGGACGAAAGGGTGGGTGGATGGGCAGGTGAATGGGAGGGTGGGTGTATGAATGCATGGGTGGACGGACAAATGAATAGATGGTGAGATGGTGGGTAGACGGCTGGATGGACGGGCAGGTGGGTGGGTGGATGGGAGGGTGGGTGTATGAATGCATGGGTGGACGGACAAATGAATAGATGGTGAGATGGTGGGTAGACGGCTGGATGGACGGGCAGGTG
>NW_007251009.1:99283-101820 GCF_000164805.1 Carlito syrichta | reverse complement strand
CGGGTGTATGAATGCATGGACGGATGGGTGCACGAATGGATGGAAGAGCGGACCCATGGTTAGATAATGGGTAGACGGATGAATGGGCGGGGTATGAGTGGGTGTGTAGGTGTGTGGGTGACGGGTGGGTAGACAGATGACTGCATGGATGGACGTGTGAGTGAGTGGACAGACGGCTGGATGGACGGGAAGACGAATGAGGGGGTGAGTAGATGGCCGGGTGGGCGGGTAGATGGAGAGGGGTTGAGACATGTGGATGATTACATGAATGAATGGACAGTAGGACCAGCAAGAGAGGTTCCAGTGAGAACTGCTTCCCAAGTTCCACCTCTTAATTTTCAGAACATTGAACTACCATTAATTGAGCACTTACTGTGTGCTCAGCACCAGGTTCAAAACAACATAAACATTCTTTTTTCTGCATGTAATCCTCCAAGTATTAGATGCAGACACTGGGGACTAGAGAGAGTAAGGACGGTGGGCCAGGTCACCCAGCAGTAAATGGCCGATGTAGGAGCTGAACCAGATCTGCATGACCAGAGCCTGGGCTCCCACCTGTTGAGCCTGTCCCAGATAGAAAAACTTGAACCCCTTCTCTGGGCAGAGCTGGGCCGCATCTCCCCTTCTCTCGTGCAGTTACTGGGGTCTACGTATCCACGGGGGTAGATGCCAGGGGCTTCCCACAGGCCTGGCTTGTGACACCTCCCTGCCCCAGGATGACCTCAAAAGCCTCCCTTAGAAGTGACAAAGCTGCCAGGCGTGGTGGCTCGTGCCTGTCATCCCAGCACTTTGGGAGGGCAAGGCGGGAGGATCGCTTGAGTCCAGGAGTTCGAGGCCAGCCTGAACAAAATAGAGAGACCCTGTTTCTACAATAAAATAAAATAAAATTAGCCAGCCATGGTGGCACACATACTTGTAGTCCGGCTGAGGCGGGGGGATCTCCTGAGCCCAGAAGGTCAAGGCTGTGGTGGGCCATGATAGTGCCACTGCACTCCAGCCTGGGCAACAGAGTGAGACCCCGACTCAAAAAAAGGGGTGGGGGTAGATCGGGATCCTGAGTCGTGGGGGCCACCACATGAGCCGTGAGCCACCTGCTAACCCTGCACTCATCAGCAGGGCTTCCTGGCACTACCTGACCACTGCCATCAGGAAGCAGCAGGCGGGAACTGCGCAGCTCTAGCCCCAGCCGAGGCCCTTCCTTATCAGCCCTGACCACGCATCTGGAAACACAGGAGGCTCAGAGGAGACCCGTGGCAGGATTATCAACCACATTTCAATACGTTGCCCTGGAAACTCACCTATCTGTCTTGGAAATCTAGCTCCCGCCGCTGCACATGCAAAAGCAGATCATTAGAAATTGCTTTCTCCAGCTCCGTCTGCCTTAACCTTTTTTTCCTTTCTTTCTCTACGTGGAGAGAACAAGGTCAGAAAAACACTTGGGCTTGTTCCTTCAGAATGACAAGTGGCCATCGAGCCGTGATTAATTATAAAACGCGTACAATCGCAACTTCCCGTTCAAGCTTTGCCACCTGGATGAGGCAAAACACACCCAAGCAGAGAAAACGCCTCTCGGCCTCTGCATCCCGGGGCGGCCACGCCGCGAGGTTGACAGTGATGCCGGGGCATCTCTTCAAGGGAGCTGGTGGGTGCAGGGAGTCCAGTGGGGGCCGGCGCCCAGGACCCGAGACAACGGAGTGGCCAAGTGAAAAATGCCACTCACTGGAGCAGGGCGGGCAGCAGCAACGTGGGAAGGGAATGAGCAAATGGAGGATCTGCTTGTTCTCGGAAAGACCAGGGCTCGAGGGCTATTTAAGAGGAGGGAAAAGATGCAGGGCCCTTCGTCTGTGGGTATATCAGCAACGACCCACTTCTGCACCTGGACGGAACTTGCAGTGTGCTCGTAAACGATGCCCCAAATCCAGATGCCTTCTCACTCTTGCTGGGTCTGAAGCAAGACCCTCAAATGCAAGGGGGTGAGAGCACCTGAGCCTGGTTGGGGACCAGCAGCCCAAGTCTTTGGGCCTCATGCTCTGGAGGTACTTGTAGTCTACCGTGTGGGTGGGTAGGTGGGTGATGAGTGGATGGGTCGATGGGTGGATGGATGGATGGATGGATGGATGGTGAAGAGATGGATGGGCGAGTGAGTGGCTGGGTGAGTGAGTATGTGGGTGGATAGGTGGATGGATGGTGGGTGGGTGGGTGAATGGATGGTGGGCAGGTGAGTCAATGGATGGATGAGTGGACGGGTAGATGAACAGATGGGTGGGGGCAGATGGATGGATGCGTGGGTGGATGAGGGGGTGGGTAGATGGAGGGTTGGGTGGATTGAGAAGTGAGTGGATGAGGGGGTGGGTAGATGGAGGGTTGGGTGGATTGAGAAGTGAGTGGATGAGGGGGTGGGTAGATGGAGGGTTGGGTGGATTGAGAAGTGAGTGGATGAGTGGGTGGGTAGATGGAGGGTTGGGTGGATTGAGAAGTGAGTGGATGAGGGGGTGGGTAGATGGAGGGTTGGGTGGATTGAGAAGTGAGTGGATGAG
>NW_007251009.1:96700-98734 GCF_000164805.1 Carlito syrichta | reverse complement strand
GCTGAGAGCTTAAGCTCTCCCCTCTCTCTGGCACGGCGTGGACAGGCTGGAGGAGGACTGATGGCACCCTTGCTTTAGCCGGACGTCCCCAGCCAATGTAGGAGAGACAGAGCCTCCCCTCTGGTCAAAGAGAACGCAGACTAGACCCAGTCCCCTATGGCTCCAGAGCAGGAAACCCAGGAACTAGCCTGGGAGCCACAAGTCTGGCCAGGAAATCTCAGGGGTCACAATCACTTTGTACCCCTGGGGAACCCCTGGAAAGCAGTCAGAAGAGAGAAGCCGGGCCGGTGGCTCATGGACGCTGCAGGGAGTCGGCTGATGGAGCTCTGGAGACATGCGGCCCTCACCAGGCCGCCCCTTCAACTGGGGGGCTCCCTGGACACCTCTGCTGGACGGGGTCTCCAGCCATGGGGGAGGGGGCGGCAGACGGCAGACAGGGCAGGGCAGGCAGACGAGTGCATGGCTACGACAAGACTGGTGTGTAAAGGGCCTCTCAGGGGCTGGGATGGACACGGCTTCAATTAACTCGAGGTCCTGAGTCCAACAGCACAGAGGCACTGGCCAGGACAAGACGCCAGGCCTGGGCTCCTATACCCACCCCAGACCACCCCGGCCGCTCTGTGTGCCTCAGTTTCCCCATCTGTGAAACAAGAAAGCCACCTGACATCAGAGAGGGTGTGTGCCCATGCCCCTCTCCCCACTGTGCTTGTGGCAGTGCTCCCGACTGGCCACGGTGCTTGCCCTGCTGAATCCAGAGGCTGCCCCGGCCGTGTCCTCTGCACGGTGCTCCAAGCAGCTGTGGCCCATCCAGAGACCTGGCCCGCAAGAAGGCGCCTCCTCAGGGGTCCCACCAGCACTGACCGTGCACCGCCCTGATTCATGACACCAGGACAGGCGCCATGGGAGTCACAGGGCCTGGGCAGGATGGCCGAGGTGCTGACCTGCAGCTGCCCCCGCCAGGAAAGCCCACGGGAAGCAGCCAGGGGAACGGCAAATCCTTCATGGAAGGGGCTTAGCAGCCATCTGGTCCGAATTCTTCAATTTGCACATGGGAAACCCAAAACCCTGCTAGGAAGATGTAAGAGGTTTTGCAGAGGCCACCCAGCAAGCTCCAGGCAGAGCCCCGTCTCGAACCAGGGCCTCCTGTCCGGAGCCTAGGGCCTTCTCTTCCTGACACGGTGTTATCAGACATGACAGCAGACACACGCCTGTCATCTCAGCACATTGGGAGGCCAAGGCAGGAGGATCGCTTGAGCCCAGGAGCGAGAGACCAACCTGGGCAGCATAGCGAGCCCTCGTCTCTACAAAACAACCCCAAAAAGAAAAAGAAAAAACAAAACCAGTGCTCTAGGCCTCCTGCCTGCCAAGCTTCTACCAGGTTTATTTCGTTTAATTCACTCCAACACCCTCCCCCGAGACGGTTCTGAGGCTCTACCCATTTCACAGAGAGAAGTCACGGAGGCTCGAGGAGCCGTGCTGGCCCATCCGGCCCTTCACCACATCCTGCCCCAGAAGGGCCGGCTCCCCACTGGGACTTGCGGTCAAGGACAAACCACAGCCTCCAGGCACGAAGGCAGGGCTGCCAAGAGGGCCCTCCAGTCTCCGAGGCGGGCAAGCCCAGCCGCGCAGGACAGAGGCTCCGGGAAGCCGTCGGGGTAGGCCTGCCCGGGCCACTCACCGTCTGCAAATGCTCTGCTCTCTCACCCCCAGACACCCCGGCCCCTCCCGGCCTGGCCGCGGCTGTGGCAGCAGGAGGGGCTCGGGCTGGGCCTCCCCTCCCCGCCCAACAGATAGGTACAAGGGGAGGTAAGGGCGGGTCTCCCCAGAAGGCATCCCAAACAGCTGCAGACCCCCGGCACCACCAACCCCCTTAAGGGAGGCTCAGACCAGACTGGCGGCCTGTGACTCACTGCCTGGAAGGTCGAAGAATCCCAGAGGAAGCGGTGGCAGCCCCGCCTGGAAGCCCCCACCCCACCCCCGTCACAGCACCCGGCAGGGCAGGGGGAGTGGCTCTGGCCCCACCCGTCCCACCCC
>NW_007251009.1:77537-96680 GCF_000164805.1 Carlito syrichta | reverse complement strand
GCCCCACCTCCATCTTGTGGGGCAGGGACTGTCGCCCCCACTTTCCAGAGGGGGAGACTGAGGCCCGATCGGCGACCTTGCTTGCCGGGGGCGCAGCTACCAGAAACAGTGCCGGGACTGGAACCCCGTCGGCCTGGCCCCACGCCCGAGAGGGCGTCATCTGCTCTGTCACCTGCGGGTCTGTTCCAGCTGGCGGGCGCACACCGCAGCCCCAGGGGGCGCGGCCTCCACCAGGCACTGCCGCTCCCTCCCGCCAGGCCGGGTTGGCGGAGCAGGGCGCCTGCCAGCCAGACGCTCACAGGAGAGAGGAGGACACACTCACACACACACACACACACACACACTCACCAGAAACACACACTCACACAGACACATGCTCACACACACACGCTCAGACACATGTTCACATGCACACTCATCAGACACACCTGCTCACACATGCTCAACAGGCTCACACCCTTACACACATGTTCACACCCTTACACACACACCCTTATACGCACACTCACATACACACACTAGACACAGCAGGCACACATGCTCACGTGCTTACACACTTGGGTCACATCCTTACACACATGCTCATACAGACACACACGTGATCATCAGACACAGGCTCACACCCTTACACACACACAGGCTCACATACACTTACACAGGCACACTCACAGACACATGCTCACACACACCACATTCAGACACACTCTTACACACACACACTCACCAGATATGCTGACATCCTTACATAAACATAAGTTCACACCCACACCCTTACACATACACACACCCTTAGACATACCCTAACACAAGCATGCTCACCAGACACACAACTTTACACACACACCCTTACATAGACACACACATCGCTTACACACACATGCTCACACCTGAACACACCCTTACACAGAAACGGTCACACACCTACAGACACATACACCCTTACACACACATTCACCAGACACAGTCACAAACACATTCAGTCTCATACACAGACACCAGCTCACACAGACACATTTTCACACCCTTACACACACAAACCCATGCTCACAGCCACATTATCAGACACACACACACATCCACACACTAATACACATCCACACACATGCGCACCCCTTACACACACACATGCTGACACATACACGCTCACACAATGCACACTCAGAGACACTCATGCTTACATACACTCTCACACATTACACACACACTCACACACACTAGCAACTCTGAAACAGAAGCCACTGAGAGAAGTACCAAGAGACGGTCCCATGAGACCCCAGAGCAGGAAGGATGACGTGTGGCTCTGGGGAACGAGGAGGGCTTCTTGGAGGCAGCGGCATTTGTGCAGGACCTGAGGATGGGCAGGAGGTGTGTGTACGAGTGGGTGCAGGAGGGGATTGCTGAGGGGAGGAAGCCAGCAGGGCAGGTGTCCTCAACTCCAGGGGGACCATTGCTCTGGCCCACCTAGGGACCTCTTGCAGGGATGTCAGGCTGCCAGAGTTGGCCACTGCTGTCCCTGATTCTGAAAGTCCAGGGACCACTTTAGGAAGAGACAGGGCCGACTGAGCCTTCCCAGACCTGACACTGACTCAGGGTCCCTAAGGCTCTCCCCAAGAGAAGGAAAAAACACGGGAAGCCTCTCAACCTGCCTCAATGTCCCCTGACTGAGATGGGTGCACTCAGGCCCCTGGAGCCCTCCGGAACCCCAGGATGGGCAGCTGACCAAGAGCAGGGCCCGGCGCCCACCCTGCCCTGGAGGGCTGTGTGGCCCTGGCCAAGCTGTGCCACCTCCAAGGGCCTCAAGGTGTCCGCAAATTGAGGACACAAAGAGCCCTGCCCCAACAGTCATGAAGACGCATTGAGGAGAGGCACGCCCAGGACCATGACGCCAGCTCAGATGACAGTTCTTGACGTGGGACTAGGTGGGTGACCACAGGCAGGAACCTGCTGACCTGGTGCTTCTGTGATCCAGACCAGGGCTCCTATAAGGACCAGGACTCCTATAAGGACCAGGGCTCCTATAAGGACCACAGTTCCTGTAAGGATGAGGGCTCCCCTGAGGGTCATGGCTTCTCGGGGACCAGCCCTCCTCTGGAGTCCAGCTCTCCTCTCAAGATAGCTACCCTGGAAGGGGGCGGGCATTTCTATGAGTCACGGACATCAGCTTAAGACCCAGCCCTGCTCCTTGGCCGCAATCCTCCAAGGAGAAAGAGAGCCTCACGCTGCTCCATGCCCTCTGGGAGAGGCATTTGGTAACCATGCCATGGACAACCCGTTTCTGGAAAGAAAAGCTGTCCAGGCAGGGAGCAGGGCCATGCAGGGCTCGACAAGCCAGCACTGCCCACCACAGCTGGCCGGAAGAAGCCTCTGGAAAAATCCGTCCAAAGCCCTCACTCCACAAACGGGGAAGGCAGGCCCAGAAACAGGCACATCTTGCCCGAGGCCCCACAGCTAGTCGGGGCAGAGCAGGCCCAGAAAGGACAACTGTGGGAATAAGACACCTTGCCAAAGCATAGCACAGGCTCTTGCTACTGCAGGCCCCAGCGAGAGCATCGTGGGTTCGCCGGCGTTTCGTTTCATAGCCTGGAAGCTGCGTAGACTCTAGCACGCTCGGGTTGGAGGCTCAGGAGGTCACTGCTCCACCAGAGGTCACTCAGAAAGGGCTAGGAAGTCGGGACCGCACGACCTGGGCTAAATGCTGAACCCTCCCCGCCAAGCCCAGACCCAGGGCGCCCAGCCTGCTGCCTGACCCAGGCCCCGCCCACTGTCCGGCCCAATCCCTGCCCACCACCAGGTTCAGGTCCCGCCTACTGCCCGGCCCAGGCACTCCCCACTGCCAGGCCACCATCTCAGAGTTGACAGCCCCCAACACCAAGACCAGCAGCTCAGCCCCAGGGGTGAGCCTTCTCCAGGAGCCTGGCTTTGCCCACGGTTAATCAGAACTGGCCTCCTCCGCCCTGGAATGGGAGGCCAGGCTGGCTGCTGCCGCAAGGGCACATCAGGTGAAGGGCCCAGGTCTGCGCAGACACGTGGGGCACGGAAAATCCTACACAAAATCCTACACCAGAGACAGTCCAATCAGCTCGCAGTGAGGGCTGCCCGGAGGAAGCCAGGACCGACATGAAGAAACAGAAAACGGGCGATTCTCTTTGAGACACAGACCCACCCAGACAGCCTGAGCACACAGAGCAGGGTTGACACTGCCAGTCCCTTTTTCAAAAGCCCAGCCGGTACAACCCCACAGGGACACATGTAAGGCCCCTGCCCTCACAGCCCCACTCCAGTCAGAGAGGTTATAAGGTAAATCAAAGGTGCATCTTGTGTGCCATCTTGACTGGGCTAAGGGCTGCCCAGAGAGCTGCTAAGGCATCATCTCCATGAGGGCGTTTCTGGAAGACACCAGCATTTGACCTGGGAGCTTGTTAACACCAACGGCCTCTCCAACATGGGCAGACACCATCCCGTTGCTGACGACCCAAATAGAACAAAAAGGTGGAAGGTGAGGGGGGTGAGTTTGCTCTTTCTGCTCGAGCCGGGGCATCCATCTCCTTCCTCCTGCCTCAGACCCGGGTGCCCCTGGCTCTCAGGCCCCGAGACCCGAACTGGGAATCCTTCTCCTGGTATTTCCAGCATGTCCACCCCACACTCCGGGCGCCCTCCATCCATCACGCACCCGGCCCACTAATGGGAGAGGTGAAAGCGGCCATTACCTGGAGGGGCTGATGGGTTTCGAGACGCTTCATCGGCCTCCTTGATTAATAGCCATTTAAACGGGAAGGGGAACAAAAATTGTATCTCTTACACCATGGCAATGATTCTCCAAGATATACAAGGCGATGACTTAGTAACTCAGTTATTATGTGCAAGTGTAACCCAGCACTCGGAGGCGCATGAATCACCTCCACTATGTCAACCCCACGCCCGCTCCTCGCTCCTGACCTGCACGAGAACCTGGAAGAGTACTGGGTGCCGGAGCCTTGGAAGTATTTTCTCCCTGGGCCATCTGATGGCAAAGGAGGGGCCAGGCCAACCCAGAATGCTCAGGTCAGCAGACAGAGGGCTCAATCGCTCTCTCTCTTTGTTTTTTCTGTTAGTCGGGTCTCACTCTGTTGCCCAGGCTGGAGTGCAGTGGCATGATCACGGCTCACCACAGCCTCGACCTCCTGGGCTCAAGCAATGCTCCTACCTCAGCCTCCCAAGTAGCTGGGCGACAGGCATGCACCACCATGACCGGCTAATTTTTGAATTTTTTTGTAGAGACGGAGGTCTCACCATGTCGCTCAGGCTGGTCTTGAATTGTCGGGCTCCAGCAATCCTCCTCCGGCCTCAGCCACCCGAGTAACTAGGACTACAGACACCGCTATGCCCGGGTAATTTTTTTTTTTGAGTTGGAGTCTCACTCTGTTGCCCAGGCTGGAGTAAAGTGGCAAGCTCATGGCCACCCCAACATCAACCTGCTGGGCTCAGGCGATCCTTCCGCCTCGGCCTTCCAAGTAGCCAGAACCACAGGCGCACACTACCATGCCCAGCTAATTTTTTACTTATTGTGAAGACAAGGTCTTGCCAAGTTGACCAGGTTGATCTCGAACCCATGAGCTCAGGCAACCCTCTTGCCTCAGCCTCCCAAAATGCTGAAATTACAGGCTGAGTCACAGTGCCCAGTCAATTGTTTTTAATTTTTATTTTTTTGTAGGCCAGGCACGGTGGCTTGTGCCTATAATCCCAGCACTTTGGAAGGCTGAGGGGGGAAGATTGCCTGATTCCACGGGTTCAAGACCAGCCTGGGCAACTTGGTGAGACCTCATCTCCACAATAAACTATCTATTTTTATTTTTATTTTTGTAGAAACAGAATCTTGCTTTGTTGCCCAGGCTGTTCTCCAACTCCTGGCCTCAAGCAATCCTCCACCTCAGCCTCCCGAAGTACTGGGATTACAGATGTGAGTCACCGCACCCCGCCTAGGTAGAGGGGTCTCTGACCGGCTCTGTTGGTGGAGAGCTGAGCTGAGGGCTGCCCATGTGCCTGTATCCCACGGATGCTCCTGGCTGCGAAAGGAGTAGCCATCCCCGCTGACATCCTGCAGCTGGGGGAAACTGAGCGAGTCAGGAATGGGCTTCAGCACCACGGCAGCCACAGACCAGAGTACGGAAGGCCTCGCAGGAACCACACATGCTGTAGAACAAACTGCAAATCCAGGCATGCTCGTGGCTGGGTGGGTGTTTCTGGAAGGATCTGATGGGACGAGCCCTAAGAGGCTGTCCGGAGTCTGACGGATGCAGGTCCCCACTCATCCCCAGCCAGGGCCCCCGGGTGAGCCAAGCCTCAGTTTCCACAGCCGGAAAACGGGAGCAACACACCCCCACACGTGACGCGAGACAGCACGGGCCAGGGTTTCTGCCTCAAAGTCACAACCATCGCTTCTGATCTCCTGCATGAGAAGCCCCCTGTGTTCCCCACTACCAAGTCTCCCCTGGACAGAGTGACCCGAGGAAAGTCGCCCTTGCTGGTCCCACCAACCAGCAAAATCCCCAGAAAGCCCCAACCTCAGGGAGACCCCCAAGCAGCAGCCACGTCCCCACCGCCCACATCAGGGAGTCCCCACCCAGCCAGTGGGCATGCATGGCTGTGGACAGCGGGGACAGGGCCGGGGACAGTGGCTGACAAGTCTGTGTGGCTGCCCACATTCCTTGCTTATCCATCGGGGTCTCCGTAAGGACAGAGACCCCTCCCAGAGACAAGGGCGTCCTCTAAGACATCAGCGAATATGACCTTTGACTCCCCGGAGCCATGCATGGGGAGAGGTCTTAGTCCAGGCATCACCTGCCCCAACCTGGGGTGCCCCATGGCACAGCCTTCCGGGGGACACAGAGCACCAGGCTTGGCGTCACGTTCTGAACCTGGCCCTCGACCCTGTCTTAGCTAGAGACTGTCCATGCACTTAGCGGGGCCTGGAGCTCTCTGCGTTCCTGGGATTTCTTCCGCACCAAGGGATGATAACACCCCACCTGAGGGGTCTTTGCTTACGTGGGCAACAAACTTTTACTGAGCAGCTAGTGCGAATCAAGCACCGTGCTTGGGACAGGAGGTCAGAGGTGACACCTGGAGCTCCCAGGACCCAGCAGCATGCGACCAACACCACGGGGGGGACGGGCGGGTAGAGAACGGAGTTAGCAGGTGGCATAGGAGTGCCAGCAGGGAAATCAGGGAAGGCTCCCTGGAGGAGGTGCTGTCAACCTGAGACCTGAGGGATGAAATCAGCTAGGTGACAGACTAGTGCGTCAGAGGCTCACCAGAAATGTGGGCAACCCTCCTGCAAGCTGGCTGCATCGGCGGCCCCAGGGCCCTGCCACGGCCTTCAGCGCCTGACATTACACAGCAACGGGCAGCATCTGTGTCCTGGGCCGTGTGCAGATCTGAGCATCAGGACACACAGCTCTTCTGGCTCAGATGCACCGTGAGAAACTGCACTTCCTTCCAAGGCAGCGTCGAACCTGGAACCCCCACCACCTCACAAGCTGCAGACCCGATCTGTGTGCCCTGAGACCCCGGCAGGAACAGCTGTCTGGAGTGATTTTTCCACCCCTGCACTTGGTGTTTATGGAAACCAGCCACAGATGAAGCCCTGGCACCCGGCCCTACTTTTGAGTA
This sequence comes from Carlito syrichta, assembly GCF_000164805.1. Taxonomy (NCBI): domain Eukaryota; kingdom Metazoa; phylum Chordata; class Mammalia; order Primates; family Tarsiidae; genus Carlito; species Carlito syrichta. The sequence continues at coordinate 90,035 of NW_007251009.1, read as the reverse complement.
AGCGGTTTCACCTCGATGGTTACCCAGTCCTGCCTGTCAAGGGACTTCCCGAAACAGTCACTTGATGGATGGCTTCCTACCCAAGGGTAGGGTTCAAAAATGCATTTCTGGCTCATGCCTGTCATCCCAGCACTTTGGGAGCTGAGATGGGAAGATCACTTGAACCCAGGAGTTCGAGGCCAGTCTCGACTCTACAAAAAATAAAAAAAAATTAGTCGGGTGTGGTGGCACCCGCCTGTAGTTCTGGCTACTTGGGAGGCTGAGGCGGGAGGATCGCCTGAGCCCAGGTGGAGGCTGCGCCGGCCATGAGCATGCCACTGCACTCCAGCCTGGGTGACAGAATGAGACCCCAACTCAAAACAAAATGCATTTTTCCCAGAATAGAATCCCTAAGACCACAAGGAAGAGAGGATGGGTAAGAAGGAGTCTGCCTGGAAACAGAGAAGCAAACAGTGGAGAAGCAGCGTGCGCTGCCCAGAACTGAGGAGGGAGGGGGCCACAGCCTCCCCCCGAGACCCACGCCCACTCAGCACACCCAGACAGCCCTGGGCCAGCCCTGGGGACCAGGACACAAGGTGTGACCGGAGGAGCTCTGAGCCCAACCCCAGGATGGAGCCTTCAGGCACCTTGGGGACTGGTGGAGGAGGACGGCAATGCACGACGCGGCCGGGCCGAGAGGGAGCCACTGACCCACGAGGACAGCGGACAGCGGACAGCGGTGCGGGACCGGTCAGCCAGCCTTGAGGACTCCCAACAGAGAGACTCAGGCGGGAGAGGACGACTGCCTGAGGGGCTGCCGTGGGGCATTTCTGTCTCAGATGAGGCCGGATCGGACCTGACCACTGATTTATCAAAGCGGCCTTTTATACAAAAGCGCCGGGGGCCGGGCATGTTGGCTCACACATGTAATCCCAGCACTTTGGTGGGAAGGTCATTTGAGCCCAGGAGTTTGAGACCAGCCTGGGCAACACAGCAAGACCTCGTCTCTACCAAAAAAAATTAAAAATTGGGGGGGGTGGCATGCACCGAAGTCCCAGCTACTCAGGAGGCTGAAGCAGGATTGCCCGAGCCCAGGAGGTTGAGGCCGTGGTGAGCTGTGATCGTGCCACTGCACTCCGGCCTGGGTGGCAGAGTGAGATTCCGACTCAGAAAGGAAGGGAGGGGAGGGGAGAGAAAGAAAAGAAAGATCCCAGCAGCTGCCCAGTGGAAACAGCCAAGGTCCCAGCAGCCCTCCAGGGCGGCCTGGGAGTCTCGGGTACTTCAAGGGACTCTGGTGCATCTGATGCCAAAATGTAAAATTCAGAGTTCTAGATTTTCATCCCAGACACGAATCAATTATTTACTGTCCTATCAAAAGCAATTCCACCCTTCATTCTAATTTTGGACAGAGGTGGGGATGGAAGCGTTCGGTGACCCAGACTGGCTTAGGGGACACGGACCGGGCCTGCAGCAAGTATTTGCTGAGAACCCACCCGATGCCGACAGGTCCTGTTCCCCAGCGGGGCGTCAGGCCCAGAGTCACAGCGTCACAACGACCAACCTCCTGCTTGGCAGGTGCCCAGAGAGTATCTGTGGTGAGAAAAGTGGATTCAACCTATTCCCAACTGACCAGGTATGGAGGCTCACGCCTGGAATCTCAGCAGTTTGGGAGGCCAAGGTGGGAGGATTGCTTGAGCCTAGGAGTTCAAGACCAGCCTGGGCATCGCAGCGAGACCTCCTCTCTACAATAAATAAAAAAATTAGCCAGGTGTGGTGGTGCGTGCCTGTAGTCCCAGCTATTTGGAAGGCTCAGGTGGGAGGATCGCATGAACCCGGGAGGTTGAGGCTGCAACAGCTATGAGCATGCACAGTTCTTCAGGACAGGCAACAGAGTGAGACCCCAACTCAAAAAACAAAAAGAGGGAGAGCAGGAAACAAGGGGGATGCCTGTGCGGCAGTCCTGGGCTGGGCAAGGGGGTTCACAGTGACAGGCAGACCCAGCAGCCTCGGAGATCTCAAGGCAGGAAACAGATTCTTAGTATTAAAACAGAAAACGGCAGGCACGGTGGTTCACACCTGTAATCCCAGCACTCTGGGAGGCAGGCCGAGGTAGGAGGAACGCTTGAGCCCAGGAGTTTGAGACCAGTCTAGGCAACATAGCAAGAACTCGTCTTAAAAAAAGAAGCCGGGCTTGGTGGCTCAGCCTGTCATCCCGCGCCTTTGGGAGGCTGAGGTGAGCGATTGCCTGAGCCCGCGGGTTCGAGACCCACCTGGGCAGCGAGACCTCATCTCTACAATAAATCCAAAAATCAGCCGGACATGGTAGCGCGCGCCTGTAATTCCGGCTACTCGGAAGGCTGAGGCTCGCCGGGGCCTGGCAGGTTGAGGCTGCGGTGGCCGGGAGCGGCCACTGCACTCCAGTCTGGGTGCAGAGTGAGACTCCAACTCAAAAAAGAAATAAATTTAAAAATAAATAAATAAATAAATAAAAGAAAACAAGAAAAAGACCTTGTCGGGCCCACACCTCCCCACCATGAAGAAAAGGAAGTGTGTGGACATCCCGAGGTCGTCGACCCCGTGAGCTCAGCCCCAAAGGTGGCCCTGCCTGAGTCCCACATAAAGGACGCCCTGCCTGAATGCTGAGTGCTGCTGTCAGTGCCGACATGGTCTGCACCGGGCTGGTAGATGTCCCCTCAATTCCTGTCTTCCCTGGAGCCCCAGAGCGTGACCTGATTTGGAAACAGAGTGGACACAACTGCCATGAGTCAAGGCGAGGTCCTGCTGGAGTGAGACGGGCCCTTCATCCAGCGTGACTGGGGCCCTCGAAAGAAAGGGAGAGAAGGCAGGGATTCAGGGGGAAAGTGGGAGGGTGGTGAGGAGTTGGAGGCGGAGACTGGAGCCCTGCAGCCACAGCCAAGGACACCTGGAGTCTCCAGGAGCCAGAAGAGGCGAGGAAGGATCTCTCCAAGACCGTACAGAGGGAAGGCTTCCCTGAACCTCCGGAGGGAGCCTGGATTTTGAAACTGTGGCCTCCAGAAGAGGCCAGAATAAATCCCCTTTTTTATGGCACCCGGACTATGGTACTTTCTTATAGCGGCCTGGGGACGCTGGCATGAGGAGAAAGGTCACCCGCGCAGGTGCCCAGCCCTGCAAATCAGACAGGCCGCAAAGTGGCCCACGGGGCCTTGAACCCTGCAAGCAGGGGCAGCCGGCTCCGAGGCTCAGCCCCCGAGGAGACTCCCCAGAAGGGCAAGAGGGCTTTGCCAGGCACAGAGACAGGGCTGTCACATCATAACCATCAGGGACACAGAGTTCATCTTCCCAGAGGTCCCTGGCACCCCGGTTCAGGACGGGCACCCCACCCCCACGCCGGGCCTCTGTCCCCAGGAACAACCTCCCGGGCCCCCACCCCTGTCACTGTCTCCGGGTCCGTCCTTCCCGTCTCCTACAGAGGGACGGTCCCCGAGCCTGCCAAAGGCCTGGAGGGCTCCACCCGCCACTCCTGGAGCACACGGGCCCCTGTGTCTGCTCGCTTCACACTCCCCTGATAACTGGAAGAGCCCCACCCGTGGACAATGCCCTGTTGCACCGAGTCCATGGCTGGCGGACTCCACAGAGGAGGACGCCCTGAGACGGCCTTCCGCCAAGATGTGACAGGTGCATGGGGGGGAGGAGAGGGGCTGAGGGTGTGAGCCCCGGAGGGAGGTGAGGGTGGAGGGCAGACATGCAGCTGCACCTGCTGCAGGGGATGGGGCCACTGGGTTGGCCCCTGACCAGCTGCAGGAGCTGAGGCTCTCCCTTTTTTTTCTTTTTTTTGAGTCAGAGTCTCACTCTGTCGCCCAGGCTGGAGTGCAGTGGCACGGTCATAGCTCACTGCAGCCTTGACCTCCTGGGCTCAGGCCATCCTCCTGCCTCAGCCTCCTAGGTAGCTGGGACTAAAGATGCGCACCAGCACACCTGGATAAATTTTTTTCACTGTACAGACGACGTCTCGCCATGTTGCCCAGGCTGCCCTTGAACCCCTGGACTCAAGCAACCCTCCCACCTCGGCTTCCCAAAGTGAGGGGGTTACAGGTGTGTGCCATCCCCTCCCAAAATAATAGGAACATACTAGAACAATGTGGACACGGAACAACCACTGACTCTGCCAACTCCCGTGCCATCCCCAAGCAAGGTGGACACAGGAGGCTGTGTTGGTCAGCCGGAATGGTCCCCAGGCACAGGACCTTGGGTGTCTGCTCTCTGCCTGTGCAATTGCCAGCACCAGCTTATTGCATGCCTCCCGTGACGGGGAGATCACTACCCAAGGCTGCAGATCACAAGACCCCTAAGTCCAGTGCCACCGTGAGGTCAAGTGCACTCCAAAACCCTCACCTGAGGCCCACAGAGGACTGACAACTTTGCTTAAATTGATTCTAGAGGCAGGCACAGTGGGACTCCCACCTATAATCCTTTGGGAGGCCCAGGCAAGAGGATCACCTGAGCCCAGGAGTTCAAGACCAGCCTGGGCTACAAAGCGAGACCTTGTCTCTACAAGCAAACAAACAAATTAGCCAGGCATGGTGGCAGGTGGCTGTAGTCCTATATACCCAGGAGGCTGAGGTTCCCCTGAGCCCAGGAGGTCAAGGCTGCAGTGAGCCATGATCGTAACACTACACTACAGTCTGAGTGATTCTCACTCAAAGCAAAACAACCCTTCGGGTTTAAATGCTAAAATTCCGAAGAACAGTATTACTCGCTCAAAAACACACAGCTCTCAGCCGACTGATAAACTGGAAGGTTCCGTAGGAATGCTGGTGCGGAGAATGTGCGGTCCCACTGAATGGAGGAGAGGAAGGGACAGGACAGGCAGCTCAAGGCAGGGTGCAGCTCGGCCAGAGTGATCCCCAGGCAGAGGGCCTGGGGTGTCTTCTAATCACAAGTGCAATGCCAGCACTGGCTTATCGCATGCCTCCCGTGACGGGGAGCTCACTACCCAAGGCTGCAGACTTCCAGGTCCAGTGCTACTGTGAGCTTCAAGTGCACCCTCAAACCCTCACCTGAGGCCCACAGAGGACTGACAACTTTGCTTAAACTGGAGGCACCCAGCACGCCTCCCTCAGACAGACATTGCACCCAAGGGGACTTCGGCCCCATCCACAGCTCACGCCCCTTCCCCTCGATTCCACAGACTCCCCTTCCAGGCCAGCTCCACCAGAGACAGCTGTGATGACAGGCCAAGTCTAGGTGTCTCCCCAGCGAGTCGGAAGGCACAATCCAAATTCATCCATCTTTTCTGAATCAGTGACTTCATCTGCTCCAACGTGACTCGCGATTCTTCCAAACCCATGCGCCCACTCCGCCAGGGGCAGCCCAGCCATGAGGCAGCCATGCACCCTGAGGCCGCCGGCTCGGCCCGCATCCAGCTGGAGCGGTGGAGCAAGAACGCCTGCCCCTGCCTCTCCCCAGCAAGTTCAAGGTCAGTATGCTCGGGCGTCCCTGTCACATCGATGAGCAGTCACAGCCCAGAGACTTGTATTTCTCAGAGCTCTTTAATTCCAAACTAAGCCTCGATCTGAGAGCACAGCCATCGCCAACATTTTTGGAGGGCCTGCCACGTGCTACACCAGCATCTTATCTTTTTATTTTCATTTTCATTTTTAGAGACAGGGTCTCGCTCTGTTGCCCAGGCTGCAGTACGATCACAGCTCACCACAACCTCCAACTTCTGGGCTCAGGTGATCCTGCCTCAGCCTTTCAAGAAGCTGGGAGTACAGGCACAGGACACCATGCCCAGCTAAATTTCTGTTTGTTTTTAATTGTAGAGACAGGGTCTCAGGTCTCACTATGTTGCCCAGGCTGTCTCAAACGCCTGGCCTCAAGCAATCCTCCCACCTGGGCCTCCCAAAGTGCTGGGATTACAGGCATGAGCCATTCCACCCAGCCACTAGCTTCTTACTTCATTGTATACCAGGAGGCAACGTACAATTGTCACTCACATGTTACTCAAGCAACATGCCCGGGTCCCACGATCCTGTAGGTGAGAGGGATCCAGTGAGTCATGTCCCCAGGGTCTGGTGCCAAGTATCACACTCTACTGTGTCCCCCCTCGAATTTCTCCTTCTAGCCATCTAACAGCCCTGACACAAACAGACCCTGTGTGAGACACTCACCTAGCAAGGTGGATGCAAGACACACACTACACCATCTCCCGGATGTGACAGACTCGCCACCAAGGGCCGCCTGCGTAGTCATAGGTCAGAAGGAACCACAGACACTTCGTCCAGCCTCTCCTGGGGAGCCCATCTGTGGCAACCCAACTCAGACATTCAAGGCTGAGACCACAGTTTCCAGCTACCTGTGGGCGGATCCACCGCTGAGTCGACTGTGCTAGACACCCAGGTTTAAGCTACAAACGGTATACAAGGGGCCCCCCAAAGCCCTGGGATTTATTTATTAAGAAATGTGCATTTATTTTTACATGTTTAAACTTCTTATACGTCACTGAAAATACTTCCATACTCTCCATTTGATGCAATACTTCTGTCGAGATGCTTTCTCCACTGCTCAAAACGGTTTTCGAACTCGTCCATTTGGATGCCTCTTGGTGCTTGGGCTGTCTCTTATCTCACCTCTTCCACATCGGCAAAACATATCCCTTTGAGGACTGTTTTCATCCAGAAAAACCAAAAAAAAGTTTCTCAGGGTGAGATTGGGTGAATGGGGGTCTTGCTGTGTTTGGTCAGAAACCACTGAACACTCAGTGTGAGGCGGGAAGGTGCGTTGTCACGGGGGGAGAACCAGTCGCCCGTTTGCCACAACTCGGGACGTTTCTTCCGAAACGTAGCCTCTCAGAACAACACTAGCTGGTCTACTGATGCCGGTGGGCTCCTAGAACACTTGCCTAGCAGGGGAATTCTGTTCTCCAAGGAGCCTGTCCTCCGAAAGATAATTGTTTTTTGGGGGGGTCTCCCTTCTAAAAGCACGTGAGGGTGCTGCTCGGGTCCCATCTCTTACTTCCAAGGCTGGGGAGGGAAGGCCATGGAGGCCCAGAGCCAAGTCAGTCACCCCAGAAGGCCTGGACGCAGCCCAGAAACCAGCAATCCAGATGGCAGGGCAGGCAGGACAGGAGGGGGCCCCAGGACCCAGGGAAGCTCTAAAGCTTCCTGCAGGTGGGCTGGCCCGTGACGGGGCTGTGACCACAAAGACTGTGTCCCGGGGGAGAGGCCAGCCATGAGGGGTGGGGATGGGGTGGCTAGAACCCCACTTAGCAGCCGTTGAATCCGATTCAGAGAGGCTGCCCAGGGAGGACTCGAACCCGAAGCTGCCTGAGCTCCGACCGGGGCCCCCTTGGCCCCACACAAGGGACAGCCCCAGACCAGAAGGCACCAGGCATCTGGGCCCGGGCCTTGCGTTGGGGTCTGCGAGGCCTGTGCTTTTGTGTCTGGCGGGCCCAAACCCCAAATCACCTACAGGAGGCAAGGAAGCATGGCAGCCCCAGGGACACCAAGGGACACCCCCCTCTTCCCTGCTCTGGGGGTGCCCCACACGCATGATCTGCCCTGCCAAGACCTGGACCTCTGCTACCCACGCTGAGTTCCAGAACAACCTGGTGGTTCCATCCAATCAGGAGCCGTGAGTGACCAGGACAGCAGCTGAATTCTCCAAGCCCACGTTCATAAAACCCTCTTGGGGGATCCGCAGAGGTCACTGTGCACAGTTACCTGGCCTGGGGACGGGCAGCCATGCATGGGTGGGTTGGCTGGCCCAAGGCGCAGAGGCACTGCCCTTCGGGGCAGGATGTTCCCAGACCACACGGAGATCCCAGCTGCACGGGGCAGGGGTTGGGGACCCAGAACAGAGGTCCCGGCCGGACGGGGCAGGGGCTGAGGACTCAACACAGGGCAGGGATGCCGGTCCTCGTCTTCCTCCGCATCTGGGTTCTGAGAGGGCCTCCCTGGGACTCAGGCCTACAGAGGTCGGCCCAGGCAGCTGGCCCTGTCACAGAAGCCACACCTCCTGCAGGGCAGCATGTGGCGGCGCCATCTGCCAGTCCATTCAGCAGAAAGGGACCTTTCACCCCTGCAGGGCCCTGGGGGACTCACCACAGAAACTAATTGCCTCAAAGCACAAAAACTTGGCTGGGATGGGGGTGGGGGACAGGGGCTGTAAGACCCCCAGGCCTCCCCTGGACAGGAACAGAGGCGACCCAGCTGCTCCCAGCCCTCCCACCAGCCACTCCCAGGGAGGACCTGCCTCCACAGAAGCCGGATTTCAGAGTGAGTGGACTTTGCCCGAGGAACTCTCTGGGCCTACAATCGCCCCTGTCTAAAAACAGCAAGGGCTGCCCCAGGGTCACCCAGACCCTCCCCGACCCCAGCAGAATACCCCAGGCATGTCCCAGGAGGTGTCAAGATGCTCCCCCTTTCTGGAAACCCCCAAGAGTCCCTCCCAGACCCCAGCACTCCAGGACATCAGGAGCTGACGGGTGACATCGCAACAACTGGGCCACAGCAACCCGTGAGGATGACGGGCCAGCACAGTGATCGACACAGCCATGTGCCACCCCCACCCCAATACCACTCTTGCATCTTCAAGGCTTCCCCTCCTCCTCAGCTCTGTTAGAGCCCCATAAGTACCTGGGGTGGACAGGATGATTCCCATCAAAAGGTGAGGGAACAGACCGGGTACAGAAACTCACACCTGTAATCCCAGCACTTAAGGAGGCTGAGATGGCAGGATCTCTTGAGGCCAGGAGTTCAAGACCAGCCTGAGCAACACAGTGAGACCTGGTCCCTCCTAAATATTAAAAAATTAGTCAGGTGTGGTGGCATATACCTGTAGACCCAGCTACTTAGGAGGCTGAGGCGGAAGGATCGCCTGAACCCAGGGGGTCGGGGCTGCAGTGAGCTATGATCACACCACTTACACTCCAGCCTGGGTGACAGAGTGAGATCCTGTCTCTAAATAAATAGTTAAAATGATAAACACTATGTGTACTTTGCCACAATAAAGAAAAATAGCTGCACGTGTGGGGACACACACCCGGAACTTCCAGCGTGTCAGCTCTTTTGAACCAAAGGCCAAGGTTCCTAACAGGACCAGGCGGGCCCAGATACATCTGTCCCTGCACCATGGGCCAAGGGTCACCCAGACAGTTTCCGTGGAAACCCCTACACCCAGGAGACAAGTCCATTTTATGGAGGGACATACACAGCTCCAGGAAAGGCCTGTCCAGCCTTGACTTCTCCGAGTCCCAGTGTCACCGTGGCAAAGTGAGACTGATGTCCCCCAAAGAGGCGCCATCATGAGTCTGAGCTAAGTGATCCGTTCCAAAAGGCGTCATTTCAGCGCCTGTTGGCAAGATACTTAACATTTAATTTCCAGATAGACAGAGACTGCCCTTAGCAAGATTAATTGTAGGCACACACAATTTAATCTCCCCCCCACAGGAAAAAAAATGACTTGCCCCAATTAAAGGCTGCAGGGCAGGGCGCGGTGACTCACACATGTAATCCCAGCACTCTGGGAGGCCAAGGTGAGAGGACTGCCTGAGCCCAGGGGTTTGAGACCAGCCTGGGCAAGTTGTTGAGATCTCGTCTCTACAAAAATTCAAAGAAAATTAGCCAGGCCTGGGGGCACACACCTGCAGTTCCAGCACAGGGGGTTAAGACGGCAATAAGCCATGACGGTGCCGCTGTCCTCCAGCCTGGGCAACAGAGTGGGACCCCAATACAAAAAAAAAAAGGATGCCGGGCCCTGATGGCGTGGCTCCATTGTTCCGGAAGGAGGCAGGAGCAGCCACCCAGAGACCCCACCAAGCACCTTTGGGGGTGGGGGTGGGAATGGGAGGCAGGATATAGGGACGCCAAGTCCAGGGGAAACGCCATCAATGACAACCTCTCCTCTGAGACTGGGACGGCCTGACGCAGGACAAGAAGGGGCCGGGACACTGAGCTGAAAGTGGTCTCAGCCATCGCTTGCTCTTCTGTCATCTGCGGGGGACACCGAGGCCCAGAGAGGCAGAGCCTTGCCAAGGTTGTGCTCAGAAATCCCAGACGGGGGCCGGAAGCCACACGACCGGGGACGAGCCACGCCCCCTCCTGTGTGTCAGACTCTATCCTTTGTCCAGAAAACTCAAGTCAGAGCAGCATCCATCTTACAGGGGTGCTGGGGGTGGAGGGACTCGGCCGTGAGGCAAGGACGGGTCTTCACATTGCAGAGGAAGAGGGACAACCCAGGTCACAACCCGCCTGATGTCTCCTGGGACAAGGCCTCGCAGTCCAGGGGGTGAGTGGAGGTGGCCAGCGGCATGGGCTCCCTTCTTCCCCAGCGCCCCTGGTTCCCAACACACGGCTGGAATGACAGAAGGACACTCGGGAGGTGGAGGGGCTGGATCCAGAGCCAGAAGGGGCACCTGGGGGCAGCAGGTTCAGGGGTATCTCACCAGCTAGGACCAGTCCCGCCTTCCAAACTGTGACTGCACAAATAAATTAAGCCAGCTCAGCCGGGCGTGGTAACTCATGCCTGTAATCCCAGCACTTTGGGAAGCTGCGGTGGGAGGATCGCTTGAGCCCAGGAGTTTGAGACCAGCCTGGGCAACACAGTGAGACCTCGTCTCTATAAATAAAATCAAATAATTAGCTGGGCATGGCCGTGCATGCCTGTAGTCCCAGCTACCCAGGAGGCTGAGATGGGAGATCGCTTGAGTCCAGGAGGTCGAGGCCACGGTGACCCGTGATTGGGCTGCCGCCCTCCAGCCTGGACAAAAGAAACCCCAACTCAAAAAAAAAAAAAAAAAAAAAATTAAGCCAGCCTTGTTTCTCAGAATCCCCTTCCACAAGCAAATGAGTGCATCAAGAAATTCTAGAAAATTTCCTGAGGCACCCAGCAACGAGTGGCTATTTGCTTATCAAATATTTCATTTAGAAAAAAACATTTTTTTTCTTTCTTCTCTGTCCCCTCTTAAACCGCACTGGGCTCTCCTGGTGTGACGGTGTTTTATTAATGTTTTGACTGTTAATATTGACACAAGACTGGGGCCCGCAGCCTCCAGGGACAGAGAACTCCAGGCAGGAATAGTAGCACTTCCTATGAATAATGCATGACCTCGAAGGGCCACTCCTGGAAGACCTGACGAGGTCACAGCTCTGCCGTGGAAGGACCTGCCACCGTGGCTGGGAAAACAAGCCGTGACTAATTAACAGTACCGGGGAGGGCACGGGTGCCAGGGCGTGGCAGGGCGACGGAGAGAGCACAGAGCAGGTCCTGGGCCCGAGCATGGGCTGTGGAGACCAAACCAGGCTGCACGGAGCCCCACAGACAACAGGCCCAGACTCTGAGGAGCCAAAGCCCAGCTTCCCCTCCACCACGCGAAGCCGTCACAGCGAGCACAGCAATGCCCACGGCCCCAGAAGCCGAGAAGAAACCCCCACGGGAGGGCAGGAACAGGAGGGCTGCAGAGGGCCGGGCACCACTCTCCCAGCTGTGGCAAAATCATAAAGAAAAGAGGTCGGTTTGGGTCTTGGTCCTGCAAGCAGGACACAAAGCACGTGCTGGCATCTGCTTCCGGCGAGGCCTCAGGAAGCTTCTATTCATGGCAGAGGGCACCCGGGAGCAGGTGCATCAGTCACAAGGAGGAGAGGAAGAGGAGGAGGTGCCAGGCTGCAGTAAACACTCAGCTCTCACAGGAACTAACAGAGCGAGAACTCAGTCATCACCATGAGAGATCTGCCCCGGGGCCCAAACACCCGGCACCAGGACCCACCTCCAGCACCGCGGGCCACGTTTCTGACATGGGATTTGGAAGAAACGACACCCAAACTCTGTCACCAAGCCGAGGCTCACGGGGGACAGAGGAATCCCAGGGATGAATCCTGGGGGAGGGATGGAGAGGGAGGGGCGGGGAGAGAGGGGTGAAGGATTGGGTGGGGGTGGAGCAAGAATGGAAGGGAGGGATGTGGGGGGAGGGTAGATGGCACGGGGTAGCTCAGCTGGCCGTGGGGGAGGCCGCTTCAGGGGTGGCTCCCGGCCGCGCTGCTGGGCTGAGTGGCATCGTGAGCCAGGCGTCCTCTGCACACACACAGCCTCTGCTTGTTTGGGAAATCTGTGGGCCGACAAGAGGCAACAACCTAGAGAGAGCCTGCCACCGTCCACATGCCTCAGTCCTATAAACACACAGGCAGACGGGACGGAGAGGTCGCTTGCCCAAGGTCGCCCCCGGATTCCCAGGCCCGGTGCAGGCCTGACCCGGGGCGCCGAGCACTGTCCTGTCCTCCCATCCGGCCTCCCTCGGGGTCTCTGGGCCTGATCCGACATCGGTGTCCAACAGGGGAGGCTGCAGCAGGGACAGAGGAGGAGCTTGGACCCCGGGGCAGGCTGAGTTGGAGGCCCTGGATGCCAAGATGCCAAGACAAGGAGCGAATCCCAGCAGGGCAACTCAGAGGCCCCCAAGGAGGGGAGGAGGGGCAGCTTCCTTTCAGCAACAGCACAAATCCTTCTAAGTTCTTTCTTCCTTTTTTTTTTTTTTTTTTTTTTTTG
>NW_007251009.1:65977-77083 GCF_000164805.1 Carlito syrichta | reverse complement strand
CCCGCGGGCTCAGGCCATCCACTCGCCTCAGCCTCCCCAAGGCGCGGGATTTCGGGCCGAGCCACCGAGCCCAGCTTGCCCAAGCTCTTTAACGGCCTCACCTGGAGGGGGCGGGCTCTGAACCGTCCCCCAGGATGAAGATGATCTGGATGATGTCGGACAACGACGTCAAAGTGACCCACCCTCAGGGAGAGACCAGGCCGTGCCAGCTGGCGTAGGGCCCTGAAGCTCTCACCTGCCGGAGAGTGGGCTGGGCTGCCCATCCCATCAGAGGGCAGGGCGGCTCCCCGAGTCCCCACCCCCCGCCCCGGGTCTCTAAGCCCTCCCAAGGCACAAGCCACCCCTCGAAAGGCGTGCGTGCGACAAACGGATGGGACACATGGGAGGCCCCCGGGCTGTGGGGTGGAGGAGCAAAGGAGGACGAAGAGGAGGAAGAGGAAGAGGAAAGAGGAGGAGAACCAAGTCTGGGGGGGGGCAGCGTGGGAGAGAGGCAGGCGCTGGTGATGGTGGTGGTCGCAGCGTGTTGCAGGGGAGGGGCCGGGCCCCAGCCCGGCCTGGGTCCCACTGCTGGGGAGGGCCTTACAGGGGCAGAGCCGGGGAGGGCGGCCCCGGCAAAGCCTCTGATGGGCCTCAGGCAGCGAGCGCCCCGCAAGGGTCAGGCGCCACGACCCTCGCAGCTCTCTGGAAGGTTCTGTCATTATTCCCACATGCCACACACAGAAAAACTGAGGCTCTGGCAGCAGGAAGGGAGTCACTGGCCCCAGGCCACCCCGCCAAGAAGCACAGGCACCCACTCCAAAGCTCACGCGTGTGGATGCGTCGCAGACCCCCAGCCTCTGCTGCCCATCAGAATCGGAAGAGCTGGGCGGGCAGAGATCCCGCCCGATCCCCCAATGTGTTCAGCACCCCAGCGCCACCCACTCAAGGGAGCAGCAGTGTTTAGAGTCTAAGGTCCAGTGTAAGGACACAGGACACCGATCCTTCCCAAGGACGGAGCCGCCGTGGCCAGGAATGGCATCGCCATCAGCACCAGCCAAGCCCAGACCCGGCACAAAGGACCCGGAACGGTGTCTAAGCTCTTTGGATGAAGGCTGGCAGCAGAAGAGGCGGCCGGGCGCACCATCAAGGCGGCCACAGGGACCAAAGTGCCCTGCGGAACTAGAAACTGCTTTTATGCCCTGAGGCCAGAGGAAGGTCCCCAGAACACCCCCCAGGACCTTCCAGGTGACTCTGTACAAGGCGGCTGTTAGAAACACCTGCCAGCCAGGCTCGGTGGCTCAGCCCGTAATCCCGCGCCCTTGGGAGGCTGAGGAGAGTCAATTGCATGAGCCCACAGGTTCGAGACCCGCCTGAGCAACTTGGCGCGACCTCATCTCTACAATAAAAATTTTTAAAAAATTAGCCGGGCGTGGTACCGCACGCCTGTAGTTCCAACTACTCGGAAGGCTGAGGCGGAAGGATCGCCAGAGCCCAGCAGGTCTAGGCTGCGTTGGCCGGGAGCGACCACTGCACTCCAGTCTGGGCGACGGAGTGAGACTCCAACTCAAAAAAAAAGAAACACCTGCCAGATCTACAGGTCTTCAGGGCATCACACCCAGCAAGGTCTCCTGTCTAGGGAGGCCTGAAGGATGGATCCAGTCCAGAAAGGTTCATGGGTTACTGAGAAGTGTGTGTGTGTGTGTGTGTGTGTGTGTGTGTGTGTGTGCTGGGAGGTGGGGGAGGAGGAAGGAGGAAGAGGAGGGGAGAAGGAGACCAGCACTTTCCCACCCACTCCAGGCAGAGTCCTGGGGGCTCTGAGTCCACCACTTCTGGACTGTGTAACCCTTTAATGGTTTAGGGGGAAAAAAAGTGCAGCTCACTGCTGTGTTCATTCAACTTTACATAAATGCGCTCTTTGAAGCTGAAGCCAATCTGACTGGTTTTCCATGTGAAAATAAAATATACAAACTGTTCTCGGAGTTATTTCTAAGCAGAACTTGTCTCTAATTCTAACAAGAATTATTAAAAAAAAAAAAAGAATTACTCTATTTTGTAATTTTTTTTCTTTTCATCTCAGGGTAAAGGCTTTGCGCACCGCCCGTGAGCATCCTCGGCTTAAATGGGGAAAGGTTATTCATAAAGGCCAAATGCAGAATTTCTGAGTTGCCCAAAGTCAGGATAAGGCCAGACCACGACTATGCAGATGCCTGACATGTTCATGTTCAACTAATGCCGAAGGTTAAAAGGTCACGGGCATTAATGGGACGCGGAACAAAGCAAACCCAGTCCCCGGGTCTCCAAAACGTCCCAGCTCCAACTCCAGGGAGTTGCCACCATCTGCCGATTAAAACTTGTCTGCAGAAATGTCCACCCTGGTCTCACTATGTTGCCCAGGTTGGTCTCCAACTCCTGGTCTCAAGAATCCTCTGCCTCAGCTCCCTTGTAGATGGGACTACAGGCCCTCGCCACTACCCAGCTAATTTTTAAAAAAAATTTTATAGAGATGGGGTCTTGCTATGTGGCCCAGGTGGGTCTTGACCTCCTGGCCTCAAGTGATCCTTCCTCCTCAGGCTCCCAAAGTGCTGGAATTACAGGCGTGAGCCCCCATGACTGGCCTGAAAGATCCTTTTTAATCCTCTCAACTGATATTTAAAATCACGGCCCAGTTTTAGAAACATTTCCTGGAAAACTGTTAGCCCTGAGACCCTACGGTCACACTGGCCACCATTTATCAGCCATTTGCTACTTGACAGGTCGGGTCATACACATCCCATGGGTCACCTCAGTCACCTCCACCCTCGCCTTTGAAAAAGGGACCATTATTTCCCCGTTTTCAGCCGGGACACTTAGGCAGATTAAAGATGGCTGCACATTCTTCCAGACCCCTCCCATCAGGAGACAGGATCTCTGTCCTTCCCAGGACTCGGGCTGGCCGGTGGGGCTCTGACCAGTGGAGTCCATTGGAAGTGACGCGACACCCGCTGGGGCCAGGCCTTACGAGGCCTAGAAGCTTCCCTGAGTGCCATGTAAAAAAATCCAACTGGACACGGGGTGCCGTGGTTTACAACTGTAATCCCAGCACTTTGAGAGGCCGAGACAGGAAAAGTGCCTGGATCCCAGGAGTTTGAGACCAGTCTTGGGCTACAAAAAATTCAAAGAAAATTCAAAAAATTAGCTGGGCATGGTGGTGTGAGCCTGTAGTCGCAGGTGAGGCCAAGGCAAGAGGATCACCTGAGCCCAGAAGGTCACGCCTGGGGTGAGCCTGATCTTGTCCACTGCACTCCAGCCTTGGGCGACAGAGGAAAACCCTGACTCAAAAAAATAAATAAACACACACACACACACACACACACACACACACACACACACATACACACACACACACACGTGTGTGTGTGTATAAATATTTAATGTGGGAAAAGTCTATTTCAAATGTAGCCAGCCTTCTGGGTTTAAAATTTTTTTTATAAAATGGTTCGATGGCCCCAGCAGAGAGACCACGTCAGGAGGCCGGGCCTGAGCTGCAGGGAGCCCCTCCTGCTTTCCATCAAAGTTCCCGGAGCTGCCTGGGGCGGGGGGTCTCGCCAGCCCTTGAGCAACCGACCACAGATACCCTGGTGCCTGGTGATTCCGCCTAGGTCTGCAAGGCCGGCCACTGGGCAGGGCCCAGCCTTTCTGGGGTGTCTCCCATCACTCCTTCCCTGAGCCTTCCTGGAAGCACAGAGCACCCAACTGTCCCCCACCCTGGAACGCCAGTGCCCACCGCTGGGTTCTCTTTTCCCACGAGACGGGCACAGGGGCAGTGGGACGCCACCCTCTGAGGGGACCGGGGAGGCCAAGGGGCTAGGTCTCCGTCTCTACCCCACACTTCGGCGGTCCTGACCTTAGGCGACTCTGTGGACTCCTTGGAGCCCGTGTCCTGTGGCTCAGACCAGAACACCCCAGCTCCACCTCTCTGAGCCAAAAGGGACGTCATTTGGGCAGGACATTTGGGCAGCCCAGGGCCTGGGGACACCCGATCCAGGGCTAGGCCTGTAAGCTCCTGCCTGGGTGTGCAGTTGACCCAACCTCCCTGAGCCTCAACTTCCTCATTTGTACAATGGGGTAGAAATCGGCACACACAGGACCAGGACACACCAACAGCCTCAGCCATGGGGACCCTTCAGCACAGTGAAGGCATAGCCAGCCCTGGGTTTGAATCTGGACAAACCCCTCCAGTAGACAAAGCTGTGCCCTTGGGGCCATCTTGTCGATATTGTGGGGGGAAGGCTTCCCACGTTGAGACCAACCCCACCATGGCATCCAGAGCCCAGGCGTGCTGGCATCTGTTTTCTGGGCATGGCAGGTGCAGGTGGTGGACAGAGCCCCAGGTAGGTGCCGGGGAAGATATATACCTGCTCAGAACAGAATAAGGGAATGTTCTGGGGTGAACGGTGTCCTCCTCCACAAGAGTACCAACCCCCAGGGCCTCAGAGCATGACCTTATTTAGATAGGGTCTTCACAGAACCGTCAAATTAAAACGAGGTCACCAGGGGGTGGCCGTGGTCCAACAGGACTGGTGTCCTTATAAAAAGGGAAGTCTGGACATGGAGAGACAGGCACAGAGGGAAAGTGGAAGACACAGGCAGAAAACGCCACCAGCAAGCCGAGGACAAGGCCCTGGCACAGGCCGATTCTTCCTGGGAGCCCAGAGGAACCAGCCCCGCCGCCACCTTGATCCCAGCCTTCTGGCCCCCAGGACTGTGAGAGAAGTCATCTGCTTGTTTGGGGTCCTTTGCTCTGGCAGCCTGAGCAGATGGACACATGGGCCTCCGTGCCAGGAGGGAAGACAGGGGAGACAGGTCAGTTGCCTGGCAACCTAGGGGCCCGAAATCCCCTGCTCCCAGAACACAAGACCGCCTGGTGCTGAACCCTTCCAGGGGGACAGAGGCTGCTGAATGCACAGAACACCCCTCAGGGGTTTCTGGCCACCAGGGTCACTGCCACACCAGGGTCTCTCCTTCCCGCTGCCTCCACTCTATCCTTCAAGACCCTTCCTCTATCTCAGCCTGGGTGATGCACCCAGCCCGGGGCCCCTGGGTCCACCCTGCATTTGTGTGTACCCCACTCCAGCTCTGTGAGGGCACGCCCTCGACCTCTCAGGCTCAGGAGATCCTCCTGCCTCGGTTTCCCATGTAGCTGGGACAACAGGCATGCAACACCACGCCCAGTTAATTTTTTTTATTTTTTGTAGAGACAGAGTCTCTCACGATATTGCCCAGGCTGGTCTCGACTCCTGGCTTCAGGCAATCCTCCTGCCTTGGACTCTCAAACTGTTGGGATAACAGGCATGAGCCACCGTGCCTGGCCAACATGTCATTTTTATAATGTGTTTTTAAAGAAGTAAATACATGAGCAAACTGGATATTTAAGTTGACGTTTGACTACTCCATCTAACCCTAAAAGCTGGTGGAGTAAAGTCGTGTTGACCCAGAAATGTGAAAAAGTCCTCTTCCTGGGAAAGGCGGGAGCCTACCTGCATTTTTGTTGTTGTTGTTTGTTCGTTTGTTTTGAGTTGGAGTCTCACTCTGTCGCCCAGACTGGAGGGCAGTGGCTGTTCCCGGCCACCGCAGCCTCGACCTGCTGGGTTCCGGCGATCCTTCGGCCTCAGCCTTCCAAGTAGCCGGAATTACAGGCGCGCACTACCACGCCCGGCTGATTTTTGGATTGATTGCAGAGATGAGGTCTCGCTGCCCAGGCGGGTCTCGAACCCGCGGGCTCAGGCAATTCACTCACCTCAGCCTCCCAAAGGTGCGGGATGACAGGCTGAGCCACCAAGCTCGGCTCCTACCTGCATTTGGAGCTTCCTCCTATACCCAGCCTGTTCTGTTCCCCAAATGACAAGTGAGCACTTGAACTCAGCTCACGTCCCTGACTGGTCGGCCCCAGTGCCGGGCTCCCCTGGGGTCCACATCCTAGCAGGAAGCTCTGCCATACACAGCTTTGCTCTTCTGGGTGACCCTCAGGAGACGCGAAGAGCAAATGCCTTTTCTAGACGCTCTGAGGCCTTAAAAAGGCAGAGAGCAACCCCAAGTCCTCCCTTTCAAATCCTTGCTGCATCTAATACACTAATAAAAGGGCGATCAATGCCTCATTCTCTGAGTTCATGTCCCCCCGGGAGTCCTATGAAATGCGAACCAGGAAGCACCTGGGATCACTCCCAGCGTGGCACAGACTCCAATCAGGGCCCAGCCACGGGCGGCGGATGCACATGGGGGAAGCGGCGCCCCGCTTCTGCAGCAGCACAAAATACGCACCGGCAGCCCGCACAGGCACGCGGCCCAAGGGTACACGCTCTCCCCGGCAGAGTCGGGTGCCGAACGCCCCGGGCCCAGGGACGCAGGTGCCGGGTCTACCACCCGGGTCCCCGCCCACCGCACAAGGCTCCACGGTGTGTCTCTTACTATCCAAGCGGCCAAGTCAGACACTGAGAAAGACCCTGACAAGCCCAGCTGTCCAAGACGCCCACCTCCCGGAGAAGTCAGCTTCCACAGAGAAGCCCACCTCCCTGAAAGGCCCAGCTTCCCATTAAAGCCTACCTCCCCGAGAAGCCCACCTCCCCAGAGAAGCCCACCTCCCTGAGAAGCCTAGCTCCCGGAGAAGCCCACCTCCCCAGAAAAGGCCACCTCCCCAGAGAAGTCCACCTCCCTGTAGAAGCCCACCTCCCCGAGAAGCCCACCTCCCCAAGAAGTCTTGCTCCCGGAGAAGCCCACCTCCCCAGGAAGCCCATCTCCCAGAGAAACCCCACTCCTGGAGAAGCCCACCTCCCCAGAGAAGCCCACTTCCCCAGGAAGCCCAGCTCCCGGAGAAGCCCACTTCCCATGAAGCCCAGTGCTCCAGAGAAGCCCACCTCCCCAAGAAGCCCAGCTCCACCCCAGGACACTAGCGGGCAATAGGGCCTGCAGATGGCTCTGCAGGACAGCCTGGGACTGCTGGCCACCCCTGCGGTGGGCCAGGCGAGCCACCACACAGACAAGGCTCCTACCACAAGAACTGCCTGCCACCACAGTGGGCGCGGACCTCCCAGAAGGCCCGTCTGGAGGCCCAGAGATCCTGGTGCAGCATGGTTCTCGAAAGTGCCAATGCTGACCCCTCCGCGGCTGGGGCCTCTGTGGGAACACTCGAACATTCTGCAGACGGCTCACACACATCACGGTCCGCCTGTACTGTCTGCCGGGGTCAAAATGCCCGTGACAGAGTGACAGGAACATGGGGGCTGTTTTCCACCAGGGCATCTCCCTGCGGGGAGGAACAGTGGTGTGTGAAGATGGGAGGCACCTCACTTGCCCCCTGGTTTCTGAACATAAGTTCCAGGCCCGTCGCAGGCCTCCGGGGAGTCAGGGGCCCCCAGCCCGCAGTTTGAATCTCGCATCTCGCATCTCACCATGGAGGAAAACCACCCAGATCCTTCCGACCTCTGATCCTGCAATGATGTGATGCAGAAGCCATGGGGCTCTGATCAGTTGTCCACGAAACCAGGTTTACGAAAACGTTTGTGAGGCCACAGCTGGGGGGCCTTGAGGCATCTCCAAGGTCAAGAGACTGATCCCACACTCTGGTCCTTTGCACACAGGACCCCAATCCATGTTCCCCCAAGTCACCCATCACCTCAAGCTGCAGAGAGGCTGGCAGAGCCCGCAAGGCAAAGCCACAGACACAAAATCCACCCCAGCCTGGATAGCTGGGCTTGGGATTCCCGGCCCTCCTCCCTCCTGGCCTACAGAGCCCCAGACTCCCTGACCCTACCGGGAGCCCACCCAGATCATGGTGGCTGGGATGCTTCAAGGACCCCCGCCCTACCGCAAGAGACAGACACAGAGGCCAGCAGGAGCAGGGACACCCAGGGCCTGCCAAGGGGTCCAGCAAACCCCTCTGTGAGTAACGATGGGGTCTCCCTGCTCCACCCACCCCAGGCCCACCCTAGGCTGGGCAGGCAGCTTCCGGGGGAAGGTCTGTCATGACGCCTAGGCAGCCGCACCCTCTCACCCAAAGCTCCTTCACTCAAGGCCCAAAACACGTGATTAAGAGTTGCAAGGGCCGAGCTCGGTGGCTCAGCCTGTGATCTCGTGCTTTGGGAGGCCGAGGTGAGTGAATTGCCTGAGCCCGCAGGTTCGAGACCTGCCTGGGCAACTTGGCGAGACCTCATCTCTACAATAAATAATAAAAAAAATTAGCCGGGCGTGGTAGCGCGTGCCTTTGTTCGGCTACTCGGAAGGCTGAGGCGGAAGGATCGCTGGAGCCCAGCAGGTCGAGGCTGCGGTGGCCGGGAGCGGCCACTGCACTCCAGTCTGGGCGACAGAGTGAGACTCCGACTTAAAAAAAAAAAGAGTGGTAAGGACAGAGACTGCCAGCCCAGTGCCCACCCCCACGGGGCACACTGGCCAGGACATCTCAAATACATCCTCACTCTCTTACAGAAAATCAAACCCAGCTGGGCACAGCAGCTGATGCCTGTAATCCCAAGCACTTTGGGAGGCCAAGATGGGAGAATTGCTTGAGCCCAGAAGTTTGAGACCAGCCTGGGCAACATGGCGAGAGCGCATCTCTCCAAAAAATAAAAAATATTAACCGGGTGTGGTGGTGCACACCTGTAGTCTCGGTGACTCAGAAGGCTGAGACGGAAGGATCGAGCCCAGGAGGTGGAGGCTGCGGTGAGCCGTGATCGCGCCACTGCACTCCAGCCTGGATGACAATGAGACCCTGACTCCAAAAATAAAATCAAACCCAGCAAGCCCTGATCACCCAGGCCAACAAACCCGACCACCAACCCGCCAACCCAGAGCCTTCGTGTCACACCTGAGGAACGGCATTCCTCCCCCAGGCAGCTGAAGACCTCCCAGGTGCCAGTCACTCCATCCCTGTCACTGCTCCAAATCCAGGCTGACCTTGGTCGTGCACTTGTCTCCCACACAAAGACAGAAAACTGACCAGTCCCCCAACTACCTCCAAGCTCGCCAGTTGGGGCCCTCACGGAGCTGAATTAGGGGACGGGAGGCGGCCCTGCTGGAATCAAAACTGATTTATAGACTCTGGAGGGGGATGCTGACATCTCCCAGAGTCCACCGCCAGCCTCGTAAATCAATTCCCCTTCTCCTTTGTAAATAAACGCCAGGCCTAATGAGTTTCCAAACAGCCAGGCTGAAAGCAACAAAGGGAATGACAGTCACAGGCTGTCCCCATCACAGAGGCACCGATGGACGATGGGGAGGGCCCAAGGACACGCCTCCCACCCAGCCCCCTCCCTCTACTGCCCCCCGAAGAGTGGGAGAAGGTGGAAGTGAAAGCCTCCCGCCTTTCATAGGGACTGCATTGTCCCTGCGATCACTCAGGGCATGAACTCTCAGGGTCCAGAAGATGGACAAGGAGGGTCCTTGGAGCTCACACACTAAGCAAGAAAACAAGGCTGAGAGTGGTGGCTCATGCCTGTAATCCCAGCACTTTGGGAGGCCAAGGCAGGAGGCTTGCTTGAGGCCAGCCTGGGCAACGCAGTGAGACCTGGTCTCTGCAAAACATCAAAAAATTAGTCAGGTGTGGTGGCATGTGCCTGTAATCCCAGCTACTTGAGAGGCTGAGGCTGAGGCAGAGGGATCGCCTCACCCCAGGAGGTCGAGGCTGCAGTGAGCTGTGACTGTGCCACTGCACTCCAGCCTGGTTGATAGAGGGAGACTCCGACTCAAAAAAAGGACCTTTGAGTTACGAAACTGCCAAGTATGGCCAAAATCCAGACACCAGCAGCAATCCGTAATGAAAGACGAATCTGATCAGCCCATTCCCTGCAGAGAAAGCACTTTATGAAAATGGTTATTGAATCATTCTGAGAAATTGCATCCCGGTGGAGACAAATCTGGACACTTGGAGGCTGGGCTGGGCTTGTCTCATTGGCCTCTTCAGAATGAGCTGTCACCTCCGAACCCCTGGTCTGGAAGCCACTCACAGAGCTGAGTTTGAGCTCTGGAGCCCAGCGGCAGGTTCAAAACCCAGTTCCCCCACCACTAACTGTGAGCGGGTGACAAGCTCCCCGAGCTTCAGTGTCTCTACCTGCAAAAGGTGTCAGAGTCGGTCAACTGCTGTAGCAAACAGAGCCTGGATCTGCAAACACCATCCAGCTTCTCAGAAACAGCTTAGAACAGCCTGGAGCCGGGCGTGGTATTCATGCCTGTAATTTCAGCACGTTGGGAAGCAGAGGCAAGAAGATTGCCGAGCCCACGGGTTCAAGACCAGCCCGGGCGACTTGGCGAGACCCTGTCTCCACAATAAATCAAAAAATTAGCTGGGCATGATGGCTCACGCCTGTAGTTCCAGCTACTTGGAAGGCTGAAGCCGAAGGATCGCCTGAGCCCAGCAGGTTGCCAGTGGCCGTGAGTGGATCACCTAGCAGATCCACGCTCACTCCATGTTAATACACCCAGTCGGCGGTGAGTTATCCTCCTTTGTCCCTTACAACATGCAGCCAGAGTCTGCAGGCCAGATGGCCCAACTGGGCAAAGAGGAGGAGAAAGGCTTGCAGAAGATGAAGGACGCACAAGTGCCCGAGGCCAGAGGAAACGCTCAGCCCGGACCTGCCCCTCCTAGGTCTTGAAACCAGCTCACAGCAGGTGCCACAGCACACGTGGCAATGGACAATGAAGACACAAATCTGGCCAGGCGCGGTGGCTTACACCTGCAATCCCAGCACTTTGGGAGGCAGAGATGGGAGGATCACTTGAGCCCAGGAGTTCGAGACCAGCCAGAGCAACATAGCAAGACCTTGTCTCTACGAAAAAAAAAAATCAAAAACTTAGCCAGGCATGGTGATGCGTGCCTGTATTCCCAACTACTTGGGAGGCTAAGGTGGAAGGATGGTCTGAGCCCAGGAGGTCGAGGCTGCCATGAGCCGTCACTGTCATGATCATGCCACTGCACTCTAGCCTAGCCAACAGAGTGTGACCCCGACTCGAAAAAATAAAATAAATACAATGGACTGGATAAAGAAAACATGGTACATATACATGATGGAATATTATGTAGCCATAAAGAACAAAATCGTGTCCTTGGCAGCAACATAGATGCAGTTGGAGACCATCATTCTTTTTTTTTTTTTTTTTTTT
>NW_007251009.1:49365-65631 GCF_000164805.1 Carlito syrichta | reverse complement strand
GGCCAGGCGGGTCTCGAACCCTCGGGCTCAGGCAAATCACTCACCTCAGCCTCCCAAAGCGCGGGATTACAGGCTGAGCCACCGAGTCCGGCTGAGACCATCATTCTTAGTAAACCATCATTCTAAGTAAACCATCACAAAAACAAAAAACTGTATACCGCATGTTCTCACTCATAAGCAGGCCCTGATCGCTGGTCACATGAGCACAAGGGTGGGAACAGCAGACACTGGACGCTACAGTAGGAGGGATACGGGGCACACAGCAATACCCTAGACACCAGGTCCACTACCAGGGGGAGAGAGGGCCCACCAGAAGCTCAAGCCTCACCTGCACGCAATTTACTTATGCAGCAGCCTCACATGGACCTCACAGCTCTAAAATAAAAGAAAAAATTTTTTTTTAAAAAAGAGGCCGGGTGCAGTGGCTAACATCTATAATCCCAGGACTTTGGGAGGTTGAGGTGGGAGGATTCCTTCAATCCAGGAGTTTGAGGCCAACCTGGGCAAGCAAGACCTCATCACTACAAAAAAAAATTTTTTTAATTAACCAGACAGAGTTGTGCATGGCTGTTGTCCCAGCGACTCGGGAGGCTGATACAGGAGGATCGCTTGAGCCCAGGAGGTCAATGCTGCAGTGAGCCACAATCATGCCACTGCACTCCAGCCTGGGCAACAACAGAGTGAGATCCTGACTCAAAAAAAGAAAAAAAGAAAAGAAAAGAAAGGGCAGCTGATTACAGTTTAACATTAATCCTGAAACATAAACCAATAACCAACCAAAGACAGCGAGAACACAGCTTAAACACCTTAGGCCTGAAGCCCCAGGAGGCAACCTGGGTGGTCGGAGAGCCTTGACCGCGCTGCCTGGAGCTCCCCTATAGACGCGACTCACATGGGAGACCCCAAGTTAGACACAGAACGCCACGCAGCCCAGCAACCCCACTCCTGGGTCACCAAAAGAACAGGACGGGTGGTGAAACAAGCACCTGCACACAAATGTTCATGGCTGGTCACAGTCACCGAGGGGTGCAAACGCCCCACGTGTCCATCGACGGGTGACAGATACACAGAACAGCTCTCTCCGTGCGGTGGAATATTCTACAGCCCTCAAGAGGACAGGGCGCCCACTTGGGCCATATCACAGTGAGCCTTGAAGACACGGTGCTGAGTGAGAGGAGACAGACACAAAGCCCACATGCTGCAGGACTCTACAGGAGACGCCCCAAGAGAGCATCCACAGGGTCCGAGGCAGACCTGCGGAGGCCAGGGGCTGGGGAGGGAGGGGAGGGCGGCTGAGGGTAATGGGTTTCCCTGAAGCTGATTTGAAAAGTCCGGGAACCGGAGAATGCTGATCGCTGTACAACACTGGGGACGTGCTTAATGCCAGAGTTGTATGCTTTAAAGTAAAGTGGTCCGTTTTATGCCATGTGAGAGACGGAAACAAAGCGAAAGAGAGAAAGAGACAGAGAGAGAAACAGAGAAGGACAGAGAGGAAGAGACAGAGAGAGAAAGAAACAGAGAAAGACAGAGAGAGGCAGAAAGAGGGAGAGATAAAAAGACAGAGACAGAGAAGAGAGAGTGAGACAGAGAGAAAGACAGAGAGAAAGAGAGAAGAGAGACAGAGAAGGAAAGGGAGAGACAGAGGAGAGGGGAGAGAGGGAGAGCAAAAGACAGAAAGAGACGGAGAGGGGAGAGAGGGAGCTAGGGAGAGAGAGACAGAGGGGAAGAGAGAGGAGAGGAGAGGAGAGAGGGAGAGAGACAGAGGCAGAGACAGAGAGGGAGACAGAGAGAGAAACCAAGGATGGGAAATTCCCACGCACAAGGCACACGCGTGTACACACACACCTTCCCTTCCTGGAACCCGGCAGGAAACGGGCACAGGCCGCAGCCACCCCCACCAGGACGACGAAGGGAAGGAATGTCTTCGCTCAGACGTGCCAGGGGACACGGGCTGGGCTCGGTGTCGCCCAGATAAGGCAGAATACGGGCGCAGGCTGCCCGGCCACCGAGCCTGGCGCTGAGGCTGACAGTGATTCACGGGAGGCTCCTGTCCCCGGACAAAGCCCTCTTTGTGGAGAGGAAAGGTGCTGGGCTCACCAATGGGAGTCCTGACGCCCAGGACAAACACAAAGACGCCCCTCCTCGTCCCAGGGCCCTCTCAGCTGCTGGCAGGAAGCGGTAAAGCTGTCGCTGGGGAGTGGGGGACGCGGGAGGCCTATCTGTGATTCCAGAAGCGGAGCTGGAAGGAAGCCAGACACCACCGCCAGGATCTCGCGGCGACAGACGCCGGCCCTGACACTCGGAAGGCCTCCCGGGACCCGCACAGCTCACTGCAAAGTACCGCTCGGAGGCTTCCAGGCATGCAACGTATACACACCTTCTGTATACACACACACTGGGCTTGGTTGCATCAAGGGGTGGAGAGGAAGATGCTGATGTGACGATGTCCTGGCTCTGGTACTGGCTGTGTGACCCCAAGTCGGTCACCCGACCTCTCTGAGCCTCAACGCCCTCGTCTATCAGATGCATGGATTAAGTGTCACACACATACAAAGATGCCCGGCGCTTCACAAACACTCAATGAAGGCTAACAAGCAGGACGGCTGCCGCTCTCAAGGGCCTGTGCCCTGCAATCCAGTTCTGGGTGTTCCTCCTTGTCAGCTGCAAACCTTCCTGCACGAAACCCTACCCAGCAGGCCCCAGACATCCCTCCCGCCCAGGGGCCCTGGCCAGCCCAGCCCTCGAGCTCATTCAAGTATCTGTGCTCTGCACTTCTCTTCTCTAAAGGGCCCCCAATCCTGCCCTTCCCTTTGAAGGGGCCCGAGTTTGGGATCTGTTCCTGATCAGAATCCATTCTCAAGAGAGGACACAACAGGGCCAGGCGTGGTGGCTCAACCTGTAATCCCAACAACACTTTTGGAAGGCCAAGTGGGAGGATCACTGGAGCCCAGGAGTTCAAGACCGGCTTGGGCGACAGAGCAAGACCCAAATCAAAGAAATTAGCTGGGTGTGGTGGCATGCACCTGTACTCCCAGCTACTCGGGAGGCTGAGGCAGGAGGATCTCCTGAGCCCAGGAAGTCGGGCTGCAGGGGGTGACTGTGTCACTGTCCTCCAACCTGGGTGACAAAGTAAGATCCCAATTCAAAAACAAAAAGAAAGAAAAAAGAAAGAAAGAAAGACCTCAGCCCTGAGACGTAAATACTAGAACCTAACACGTTACCTTCATCAACAGGGACAAACTCTCAAGTCAAAGGATGAGTCTCTAATGGTGGAATGTCAAGTTGAACATTTTTTAAAGACTTGTCAGAGAGCTGAAAACCCCATAAAAAACCAGAAAACTCATTTTTTTTGCTAGAAGGACTTTTTCTGTTTGTCATTTTTAGTAAGTCACAAGGACAGTCTCCAAAGAACCATTAGCAGCTTGAAAACAAAACACTTATCCCACAGACAATGTCAACACGGCACAGATGGGCCATGTCTATTCCCGCTGAATCGACACAGCCTAGGACTCTGAGCCTGTCCCCTCTGGGTCTCACTCACACTCCCAGCCTGCCAGAAGCGGGTACTGCCCTCCCTTTTTTTTTTTTTTGAGTTGGCGTGTCACTCTGTCGCCCAGGCTGGAGTGCAGTGGCACGCTCACAGCCACTGCAGCTTCGACCTACTGGACTCAGGTAATCCTTCCGCCTCAGCCTTCCAAGTAGCTGGAACTACAGGTGCACGCCACCACACCCAGCTAATTTTTTCATTTATTGTAGAGATGAGGTCTTGCCATGTTGCCCAAACTGGTCTCGAACCCCTGGGCTCAGGCAATCCTCTCACCTCGGCCTCCCAAAGTGCTGGGATTACAAACATGAGCCACCACGCCCAGCTACCGCCCCCTCTTTTTTTTTTTTTTTTTTTTGAGTTGGAGTCTCACTCAGTCACCCAGACTGGAGTGCAGTGGCCGCTCCCGGCCACCGCAGCCTTGACCTGCTGGGCTCCACGATCCTGGAACTACAGGCGAACGCTACCACGCCCGGTTGATTTTTGATTTATTGTAGAGATGAGGTCTCGCCAAGTTGCCCAGGTGGGTCTCGAACCCGCGGGCTCAGGCAATCCACTCCCCTCAGCCTCCCATATGCGCGGGATCACAGGCTGAGCCACCGAGCCCGGGTCCCGTCCCCTCTTTCATTGACAAGGAAACCAAGGCTCACAGGCAAATGCAACAGACCCAGGCCAGACAGGCCAGGCATCCAGTTCAAGGACTGAGTTGGTTGCATCTGACACTGACCTGTGCTGGCCCCCAAGAACAAGACCCAAAAGACCCCAGAGGGAACCCCGGGGACAAAGAGGCTGGCCAGACCCATGACCTCCCAAGAGAGAATTTGTGCAACCCTGTGACAAGCCGGAATCTACCAGCCACCCGTCCCCAGCCCCATCCTCCCAGCTAAGCAGGACCCCACCTGGCCCACCCCCCCGGCCCACTGCACATCTCCCAAAGTCTCCTTCCCCGACATCCTTCCCAAAGGACGTCAGCGATTTCTCATCTCCCGCCTCACCAACCCCGTCTCCCAATGTGATTGAGACTCTGACACCATTAAACGTGATCTAATTTGCTTTTCTTAATGACATGCCCACAGTATTAGGATATCTCTCCTTTTCCACGCGAAAGACATCTCGGGGTGACTTCCTTCGGTTAAATTAACTAGGAAACTATTAGAAATGTATTAGAAATCAGTGCCTCCAGCTCAGCTAGAAACTATTTTTAACCAAAGGAGGAGTGAGGTGTTAACCAAAGGCGGTGTCTGCTCCGTGCCTGGCGTCTACGTTTTCAACAGCGAGCCTGGCTACCACCACTACCAGGAACACCTAGAAATCCAGGCCAGAGCTAGGCGTGGTGGCTCAGTCCTGTCATCCCAGCACTTTGGGAGGCCAAAGCGGGAGGATCACTTGAGCCCAGGAGCTCGCGACCCGCCTGGGCAACACAGCAGGACCTCATCTCTACCAAGCAAAATTGGAAAGGTAGCTGAGCACACGGGCACACCTGTAATCCCAGTCACTCAGGAGGATGAGTTGGGAAGATCAGCTGAGCCCGGGAGGTTGAGGCTGCCGTGAGCCATGGCCGTGCCACTGCAATCAAGAGGGATCAGAAGCCTGAGGCCTGCAAGGTCACGTGACATGCCTGGGTCACACATTTAATAAACACACAGGCAGATCTCACATCCCGGCCCCGCTGAGTCCAAAGTCCTGTTCCCAGCTGTAGGAATCTGCCACCCCAACGATGGTTGTGAAACCAAAATTTCCGTGCCCTCACATGCCCTGGCACTTGCTCTCTGTGCTGATCTAGCTCCGGCCTCTTCTTTTACGACCTGGCTGTGTTCACGGCCTCCTCACCGGCCTCCCTTGCTGCCGTGTCTTGGCATTTCTGACACTCTCCACCACCCACTGAAGGGAAAAAAAATCCCAACAGCAGGCTGTTCCGGATCCTTCCACAGGGCCGGCCCTTGGGTTCTCACAGTAATCCCGCAAAGCTGTTACTAATGGGAAATTGAAGATTCCGTAAAGTAGGACTCCTGGGGCCTCCCCACCCGCCCAGGGCCCTGCGGGGCTTGGAGACTGGATCCCGGGAGCTGCAGGCTCCCTCTGCAGCCCTGGGTGAGCCATTCTGGATCCCAGGCCCCCTGACTCCCTGCCCAGGGCCTGGCCGCTTCCAGTCGCCCGGGGCGGCTGGCCAACTCCCCTGCCTCTCCAAGCTGCAGGGCAAGGGTTGCGGGCTCAGCCAGGGAAGGCGCCAGGACGCCAGATTTTTCCTGAATGTTCCTCCGTCCTGGAGGAAGAAAGGGCGCTCGGCCATTTTTGCCACCAGCTAAAATATGTCAGCCTCAGATCAGAAAGGAATGCCAGCTCTGAGGCAGAGCCCGAGTTCAAATGGACACGGTCTGTCTCAGAAGCAAAACAGACAGCAACTCTTGGGCGGACAACTGGAAGGCCCTGCCTGGCCCGTGTCCCACCCTTCTGTCCCTCCACGCAGCCCAGAGACGCTCTGCTGGCCACACGCAGGGAACAGCCTGGGGCCCCCGCCCGTCAGCACCCTGTTCCCTGCTTCCGTGTCAGAAGGGCCAAAAGGCCCGGCGCGGGCCCCAGCCTTGAGCCACGAAGGAGAGCCAGCCCACATGCGGTCCTGCTGCCCACAGAAGCCAGGCCCCGTCCACCCTGGCATGTGCAGCGGCAGCTCAAAGGGGAAGGGGTCAGCCAGCAGAGGCGGAGCCAAGACCCTCATCTAGTCGGCCCCAGGAAGACCTAGACTCCAGGCCAGGGACCAGGCGAGAGAGCCCAGGCCACAAAGTAGCTCTGGCTCTCACTGGACCTCAGTGTCCCTGCTGGCACAACAAGAGTCAGGCTGGAGGACCGCTGACCTGGCCTCAGTGTCCCCACCGGCACCTCGAGGGTCAGGCTGGAGGATCACAGACCCAGCCTCAGTGTCCCTACTGGCACAAGGAGGGTCGGGTTGGAGAATCGCTCACCGGGCCCCAGTGTCCCCACTGACACAACGAGGGACAGGCTGGAGGATCGCTGAGAGCTCTCCCCACAGCCATTCCGGGCACCAGGTGCCTCCCCTGCAGGCTGAGGCAACCCAGGGTGGCTTCACAGAGGAGGAGGCACTGGGCTGACCCAGAACCACGCCCCTGGGTCAGAGCCAGTGAGGAGAAGACCCTGGTCATTGGGCAGAGATGTCCAATGCCCCTTCAGCCTGCCCAGCCAGCCTGGGAGGTCTGGAAGCATGGCTGACAACAGCAGAGGTCTTTGAGGTGCCCCCTCCCCAGACACCCACCCTCTGAGCGTCCCTGCCAGTCCTTCCCACCAGACTCTGCTGGCCCCGAGTTCCCACCGCACAGAGGGGCTCTGGCTTGGCTCAGGGCTGGGGGTGCTGCCTGTCACCTCCAAGCTCCCTCCACAGCCCACAGGCTCCGGGCAACCTAACACATGACAGCGGGTTTTGCCCTCACCAGGGCGAGGGACCCACACCAGGGTCCCTGCAGGCCATGGTCCCAGGAGTCCCCAAGTCCCTGGCACCCCTCCTGCCCACCCCCTCCTGGCAGGGCACCGCCATCGGTGTGGGTCAGGGACTCTAATTGGAGTCTAATCACTCTTAATTAGTCTCTGATTAATTAAAAAATGACAAAACTAATTACTTAATAAATGTCGTTAGTTTAATATGCATAATCTTTGAGAACGCGCAGCCCTAGGAGAAGGGAGGATATTTAAAAGGGTCCTTGGAGGGGACAGAGCTGGGGACGCCAACTGAGCGTTTCCCAAAAGACTCAGCCCCGGTCGCCCGCCTCACACACACAGGAGAGCCTCCCCTCACCAGACGGCGGCACCGGGAGCGTGGGCCGGGCCTGGGCTCTGTCCCTGATGTACTCTACCCCTGGCCTTAAATGAGCAAATGAATGAATGAATGAGTGATAAGTAAATGGAGTCTTTGCAGACCACCGAATGTCCAGAAGGAAGGCCGTGTCTCACTCTAAGAAGCTCAACTCCCCACCAGCCAGTCCCTAGCCCGGATACGGCCCTTGGGCCCCAATTCCCTGACCACAGCCTCATGACCTGCACGACCCAGGAAGAGAAGGACCACCCATCCACACGACCGAGGCAGAGAGGGACCCCTTCAACCTAAACAACCCAGGCAGAGAAGGATCTCCCCTTCCCCCGTGACCAAGGCAGAAAGAGACCCCCCCCACACACACACACAACAAAGACAGACAGTGACCCCCCACCCACAGGATCCCCGGATCCTCTTGAAGAAGCATCCTGGTCAAGCATGGTGGCTCACACCTATAATCCCAGCACTTTGAGAAGTGGAGGCAAGAGGATTGCTGAGCCCAAGGGTTCAAGACCCGCCTGGGCAACTTGGCGAGACCTCATCTCTACAATAAATCAAAAAATTAGC
Source organism: Carlito syrichta (assembly GCF_000164805.1). NCBI lineage: Eukaryota > Metazoa > Chordata > Mammalia > Primates > Tarsiidae > Carlito > Carlito syrichta. Next base: position 57,700 of record NW_007251009.1, on the reverse strand, counting down.
CAGGCATGGTAGCATGCACCTATAGTTCCAGCGACTTGGAAGGGTGAGGCTGCAGGGGCTGTGACCTGCTGGGCTCAGGCGATCCTTCCGCCTCAGTCTTCCAGAATGAGACTCCAACTCAAGAAAAAAAGAAGTATCTTTTACATTCAGACATTCAGAGACCCCCGTTTCATCCGGGAGCCATCCTCAGCCTCCCAGGAGGTCACCATGAGCACTGTGCTCCCACGAGCTCCACCCGGCCCTGGCAAAGCCACCAGGAAGCCCCAGGCCCGTGCAAAGGCCAGGAATCCCCCACAGCTGAACCCACATCTCGGCAAAGTCCAGCGCAGAGATGCTCATCCCTGGTGGAACAAGCCCGGGACAGGACGTGAGGACCGCTGTGACCACGGCAGAGGGAGTGGTGAACGCAGGAGCTCCTGGCACTGGTGGGCAAGGGGGCTGATGCGTGCAGGTAGGTGTCAGGGATCACCCACTCCTGGAGCCCAACCTGGCCTGCCTGGAGGGCTGGGGGAAGGAACTGCCCTGCAAAAGCTCTCTCCCGGGCTCTGTCACAGCTGTGACCCCAGAGTGTCCACCTTCCTGGACTCCACACACCCAGGGCAGGGAGGGCCCTGACATCCACAGGGAAGCATAGAGTCCCAGTGAGCCAAGGGGTCTAGCAGTGACAGCGCCAGGGGCAGGGGGGCTTCTGAATGTAGGGATACAGGGGCAGAGGAGAATTGAGCTTGAGTGGGCAGACCCTGCAGGGTAAACCAGCTGATCTGATCACTCGAGAACCTTCACCTCCCTGCCCATCACCAGGTGGCGTCTGGCTGTCCCTCCTGCAAAGTTGTCCACACACCCATGACCGAGGGGTTTCTGATGGGGGTGCCAGGACCATTCGCTGTGGGGGCAAGGACAGTCTTGCCAACATGGTGCTAGAAAAAGTGAACATCCATGTGCAAAAGAATGCAGCTGGACCTCTACTTTGCACCATATACAAAGATAACTCAGCTGAGTGTGGTGGTTCACACCTGTCATCCTAGAACTTTGAGAGGCCTCAGGTGAGAGGATTGCCCGAGCTCAGGAGTTCGAGACCAGCCTGGGCAACTTGGCGAGACTTTGTCTCTACAATAAATTTAAAAATTAGCCGGATGTGGTGGCATGCACCTGTAGTCCCAGCTACTTGGGAGGCTGAGGTGGAAGGATCGCCTGAGCCAGGAAATCGAGAATGCCATTGTGATCGTACCACTCCACTCCAGCCTGGGTGACAGAGTGAGGCCTCAACTCAAAAAAATAAAACGAAAAATGTGGCAGATGCAAACAGTAAAATATTATTCAGCCATGAAAAAGAATGACGTGGATGAATTTTGGAAACAACACACCTAGCACAAGGACAGACACGAAAGGTCACATATTGTGTGATCCCATTTACGTGAAATGTCTGGAACAGGCAAAACCATAGAGACAGAAAATAGATTAAGCCAGGCTCGGCGGCTCACGCTATAATCCGCGCCTTTGGGAGGCTGAGGTGAGTGGATTGCCTGAGCCCGCGGGTTCGAGGCTGGGCAGTGAGACCTCATCTCTACAACAAATCAAAAATTAGCTGGGTATGGTAGCGCACGCCTGTAATTCCGGCTACACGGAAGGCTGAGGCGGAAGGATCGCCGGAGCCCAGCAGGTCGAGGTTGCGGTGGCCGGAAGAGGCCACTGCACTCCAGTCTGGGTGACAGAGTGAGACTCCAACTCAAAAAAAAAAAAGAAAATAGATTAGCAGTTGCCAGGGGTTGGGGATGGGGCAGGAGAAAGTGAGGTTTCTTTCAGGCCGATGAAAAAATTCTGGCCGCACGGCACTGGGAATATTTCATGCCGCTGCACTGTACAGTTGAAAATGGTTCCAATGGGGCTGGGTGCAGTGGCTCATGCCTGTAATCCCAGCACTTTGGGAGGCGAGGTGAGAGGATGGTCTGAGCTCAGGAGTTCGAGACCAGCCTGGGCAACATAGTGAGACCTCGTCTCTACAATCAATCAAAAATGTAGCCAGGCGCGGCGGTGTGCCCCTGTAGTCCCAGCTACTTGGAAGGCCGAGGCCGGAGAATCAGCTGAGCCCAGGAAGTCAAGGCTACCGTGGCTGCTAGCGTGCTTGCTGCCCTCCAATCTGGGGGACAGAGTAAGACCCTAACTCAAAAAAAAAAAAAAATACACAGACAAACAGAATGGTTGAAATTATAAATTTTATGTTATGTTCTTTTATCACACCTTTTTTTGGTTAAGATTGAGACTCAGAAAGCTCATCCAGGGTGACTATTCCAGGGCTCCGGTCTCCAACTCCCTGGGGCAGAGCGGCCTAGGAATCTGTATGCTTCATTGCCACTCTTGTTGCTGGGAATTCTGGGAACAGCTTCTGAACCCCTAAAAGTTCACAGGCGCCCACTTGGTAATTCCAGAGTAGTAGCTTCCCTCCGCCCCAGGGGTCTGACCCCATGGCTGTCACCTGGTCACAGGCTGGCCACGGGCTCCGGTTTCCTTTTAGAAAAGCCAGTATTGCCAGAGAAGGCTCTTCCAGGGCGCCCAGAAATGACACTTGGTTACAATCAATCATTTACACTCTGCTATTTTTTCCCCTCTTTTCTCCTTCTTAGTCTCATTCAGCTTTTTTGCTGCAAACATCAAATGGTCAGGCTTCAACAGACACAATTAATGTCTTGGGGCACTGGGGAGAAACAATTAGCCAATTAAAATTTAATTAACTGTGGACATGGACTTTCCCCACCAAAAAAAGAAAGAAAGCCTGAGCCAGTGGCACCAAGACAAGCAAAGAAAATCCAAGCTCTCAGCCACCTGGGTGAAGACCACAGAAGCAAACAGACAGGAGGAAGAGTAGCAAAGACGTATGGCTTATGTCAGGGGTCCCCAGGCATTCTGGCATCAAGGACCCGTTTCAGGGAAGACAATTTCTCCACGGGCTGGGATGGGGGGATGTTTCGGGATGATTCTAGCGTGTTACATTTATTGTGCAGAGCAGCGGTGACATCAGGTTCTCATAAGGAGCAAGCAACCTAGATCCCTCGCATGTGCAGGTCCCAACAGGGTTCTCACGCCTGTGAGAATCAAATGCCGTCATTGATCTGACAGCAGACAGACCTCAGGCGGTAATGCCGGCGATGGGGAGCAGTCATAAATACAGATGAAGCTTTGCTGGCTCACCTGCCGCTCACCTCCTGCTGTGTGGCCCGGGTCCTGACAGGCCACGGACTGGTAGTCTGTGGCCCAGGGGTCAGGGACCCCTGGCTTAAATGATGCCTAAGTAGACAAGAGGAAAGCCCCCTCAAGACCATCACCCAAGAGGGCGTCCAGCCAGTCCAACACTCACTCTATTCCCAGATGGGGAAACTGAGGACTTGGGGGGGGAGCACGGACCAGTACAGTAAGGCACAACAATCAAAGCAGGGCGTGGGCACGACTCCTCTACCCCTGGCTCCTTTTCCAGGTGGGGACTGCCACCACAGTCACCCGACGGCCCTCTTCCCAGAACCAAACCGTAACTGAGAAGGGAGTCACCAGGTGGGGAAGGGTCACCAGGATGCCGGCCCAGTGTAAGACTATGGCGGGTGCTTTCCAAGGTGTCATGACCAAACCTCACAGCCCTGGCCGGCAGCCTTGTGGATCGGGGGTCTCCCTTCTGGAAACCCCAGGACAACGCCCCACCTCTCTGGTCAGGCTCTCTGGCCCTGCCTTCGGCTTTGCACTCTCGGCTGACCCACTTTCCAGACCACGTCACACCAGCCCACCTCTGCAGCCTCCTGACCTTTGCACACGTTGCCCCTCGCCCCTCCCTCACCGCCACCTTTATCTGGTGAACTCCACCTCAATCCTCAAGCCCCAGCACTTCCTCCGGGAAGCCCTCTTCAACCGCCTCAGCTGCCTGAGACACCTCTACCTACCACGGTCCTTGTCACCCCATCCCTTAGGCAATGGCTCCTGGTTTCTCGCCTCCCCAGGCTGCAATAACCTGCAGCTGCAAGTCCTGACGCCGGGCTGGGCAGAGACCCCACTCCAAAGGAACCAGAAAACCCAGCCACCAGCCCTAGTCATAACCACGGCAACTCCACAAACCTTGACTGTCTCAGAGAATCAACTTCACTCTGCGGACACCGGGCAGTCTGTCCCAGACACCCAGGGCACCTTTGCAAGACGCCCACCCGGCAGCGAGCCTCGCTTTACTACAGCTGCATCCAGCCACACGTGCTCTTATCAGGACCCGCCTCAAAGGTAGCAGCCAGAGCATGGCGGCCTTCTGGAAAGCATGCTTCAGCTGTCGCACCCTCTCCTCTCTGTGGCGACACAAAACGTGAGACCAGCTGGCCCAGAAGTAGGAAACCCCTGGCACACGTACTCATACCCTCACACCCAGGCCTGTGGCAGACATCACTCATCAATGGCAGAGCCTAAGAACCCAGACACGACCAATTGATCAGGATGACGCGAGTTCTGGATTCGGTTCCTATCTCTAGAGATGCAGGCACAGTGTCCAAGGAGAGGGGAGGCCACCCAACGTAACAAGGCACGGCAGGGACTCGGCCCAGAGGCGCTTGCGCCAATCACACTCAAGACAAAAGACAGTCTTCTGCAGGGCACAGTGGCCCATGCCTCAAAGGCCAAGGCGAGAGAATGGCTTGCGCCCAGGAGTTCGAGGCCAGCCTGGGCAACATAGCCAGACGACAATAAACATTTTAAAAATCAGGCGCGTGCCATCGCTCACGCCTATAATCCCAGCACTTTGGGAGGCCGAGGCGAGTGGACTGCCTGAGCTCACGGGTTCGAGACCCGCCTGGGCAACCTGGCGAGACCTCATCTCTACAATAAATCAAAAAGTTAGCCAGGCGTGGTGGCGCACACCTGTAGTTCCAGCTACATGGAAGGCTGAGGCGGAAGCATCCCCGGAGCCCAGCAGGTTGAAGCTGTGGTGGCCGGGAGTATGCCACTGCCCTCCAGCCTAGATGACAGAATGAGACTCCAACACACACAAAAAAATAAGTTAGCCAGGCATGGTAGAACGCACCTGCAGTCCCAGCTACTCAAGAGGCTGAGGCAGGAGGATCACCTGAGCCCAGGAGGTTGAGGCTACAGTAGCCGTGACCGTGCCACTTGCACTCTAGCTTGGATGACAGAGACTCTGACTCAAAAAAAAAAAGAGGACTGGCATCTGATGGGCTTATCTGGCCCTGCACGTGTCTGCATGTGTGTGTCTGGGCCCACGTGCCCAGTCTCTGGCTGTCAAGTGCTTCTGAGGGCGGGTGGGCTGACAACATTCTGAAATGACAACAACCAGCAGACACACGGAGGAGATGTTTTCAAGCAGGAAGTCAGACAGCCTGTGCCAACAGCCCCCACACTGGGCCCTGCCGGGATCCCGTGGCTCCCGCTCCCCGGGGCGCGGCAACGGTGTTTTAACAAGTAATTAGCACGGAGCGGATGCCACGGAAAGGCTGAGACGACTCATGCCAGCATAAAGACGAGAGCGCAGATGAACTCGCCGCAGCCTTGACATCTGAGCGCCTGGCAGAGGCCTCGAGCGAGCGCCATGTCCCCTGCACGCCGCAAGTTAACGAGCAAATATTAGGGGAATGAGCAAACACACGGAGCTCGGGGCCTGGGGGTGGAGATAAGGGGTGCTGGATCGATCCACCAAGGTTCCTGCCACGGTCCTCCCTGACCAGACGGGGCCCGGGGGACCTGTGCATCGATTCGGATGAGAAACTGAGAAATCGATGGCATAGCTGAGACAACATCTCAATGCAAGTGTTCAGCCCTGACGCGGGACAGGTGACGGCAGGAGTGGGGCGCACGCGGTGGCCAGTGAGGCTGGGCTGAGTCTTTGCCGTGTCCTGTGACCTCGGGTGCCCTCCCACCTCCTCCCCACGCTTTGGTATCTATGCCTACAGAGGCAGGGACCGATTCCAGATTCGATTAATCCTGACTAACTGGTAATACCTGACTAGGAGGGCTCAGGTGACAAGGGTCCTGTCATCGGCCACCAGGACCACCACCCACCTGTCCAGGCGGGGCTGGGACAGTCTCAGAACCACTCCCGAGAGCCACCTGCACCATGCCCCCACGCAGACATGCAAGAGCATCCTAAACTCCCCCCCCAGCAGCCCGCAGTGGGGGAAGTCCCCCCACAGACGCATTTTACAGATGGTGAAAATGCAGCTCGGCGGACCCACTTTACAGAAGGGGAGACTGCGGCTCTCTGCGGGCCCGTTTTTACAGAGCGGGAGACCGCAGCTGTCTGACAAGAGACGACCTGTGTTGCGTGCAAGCCCAGTGCCATCTAGCCCTGACTCCGGCCCATTCCTGGGCATCACATTCCACCCCCAGCCCTCAGGGGTGCCCCCGTGGGTCCCCTCTTTCCTGGTTCCGGAAGCAGCAACAGTCTCCTACCTGAGCCCGCAAAGTCAAGAAGTCAGGAGGACGGAGGTGAGTGGTGTTTGTTGGACGGAGTCAGGGTAACAGCAGGAGTTATGGCTGCAACCGGGGAGCAGGTGGGAGGCCTGGGAGGACACACGGGTGTCCTCTCTCCTGCCAGCTCAAGTTGACTGCGGGGTGCTGGGCTGCCGGGCTGCCGGGCTCACAAGGAAGTACGGGGATCGATTAGTGATGCCTGCCCTGGCACAGGAGGTCAGGGACCAGGAGCACCTGACGCTTCCATCCCCAGGAGAGGGACGAGCGTCCCAGGTAGGGAGAAAGAGTGGAAGAGAGGGTGGAGAGGACAGTCTTATTCCATCGGGGAGAAGGGCCCTCAGCACACACACGCAAGCCAAAGGGGCCTGGCAGCTGCGGACAAACACAGAGGAACCGGGATGCAGATGTGCCCCGGCCTCCACGGCCATGACACGTGCACCGGCGACTACCGGCAGACAGGCCGGTCCCCACCGCCAGCGCCCCCAGGTCCCCAGGCCCAACCCGAGGGAGGCGGGCTTCCTCATGAATTGGGCTTCCTTGACGAATGGGTGGCTTCAAACTGTTTTTAGCCTCCTCAGAGTCCTTTCTTGAAGCAACATGTCGGCAAAATGCCATCCAGAAAACAGATAAAAGTGCAGCTGCTCCGATTCAGCGGGGCCCTGCCCTCCCGGCCTGCTGAGAAGGCCCAGGGTGGGTTGAAATCCTCGGCTGGGGGAGGTGTCTGTGGCTCGCTGACCCTCATCGGCACGGACGCTGGCGCTCACGGCAACGTGTCCTTGAAGCGCTTGGTCAGCGCCCTCCTCCTGAGTCAGGCCTCTCACTGCCTCTCCGCTACCTCCCGCGCTCCGCTCTGCCCACCAGGACTCCTTACTGCCCTCCTTGCTGCCCGCCCGTGTGCCTTCCACACAGCCGACTGCACCATGTTCCTGCAAACAGCTGCCTTGTTTTTCGGAAGGGAAGAGGCACCGCCTGGCAGATAAGACCCAGGCCTCGGCCATCAGCAGGGCCCGAGTACGAGCCTGGCTTCACCATGTGGAGCCCCAGCGAGACACGCCTTCTCTGTGCCTCAGTTTCCTTCCCCGCTTCTTGAGGACCCTGCAGGATGCAGGTGCTCACGGGCACGCGGGTCTCAGCATGCAGGATGGCGTCCCATAAACCACAAGCAGTTACTGCGGGTAGACCCGGGAGGGCAGGGCAGGCTGGGAAGCCCGGACTCGGGTACCTGGCTGTGCCGGCCCGGCATCGCCAAGAGCCAGCACTCGTGAATTAACAAACGCCCTGTGGACCCACCCCCAGACCTTGCTGAGAGCCAAGTTTCACTGCTTCGGAAGTTTCTGAGCCGAGCGGGATGTTTTCATGAATAATAAATAGGAGAATGAAGCCCGTTTATTAGAAGGCGAGAGAAACAGCCCACAGCCTCCTCTCGGATGGCGAACTCTGCCCAGATAGGCCTGAAGTGAAATGCACAGCCCAGCCAGAGCAGCAGGGTCCCAGGGCTGGACAGGGCGGCCTGGGGACCCTGGAGGAGCAGCCTCAGAACTGCACCCCGAAACCCTCCCGGGCAGTGCCACCAGGCAGCCTCCTGAAGCAGGCGAGGGCAGCGCAGGCTCCGAGGAGAACCTTCTGGGCAGGGTGCACCAGGCAGAGGGCCTGTGACAGGAGAGGCCCAGCCGCTGGGGACAGGCCAGGCAGGAGCAGGGGGCCCAGAGGAGGGGGGCGCTTCCTCTGACCCCCAGAACCACCTATGCAGGCGGCCTGTGGTGGGCCCTCCTCCAGATCCAAAGACCCAGAGCTGCTTATGAAAAGCCCCCTTCCAGCCGGGCTCGGTGGCTCAGCCTGTCATCCCGCGCCTTTGGGAGGCTGAAGTGAGTGGACTGCCTGAGCCCGCGGG
>NW_007251009.1:46332-49345 GCF_000164805.1 Carlito syrichta | reverse complement strand
CGGTGTGGTAGCACGTGCCTGTAATTCCGGCTACTCGGAAGGCTGAGGCGGAAGGATCGCCGGAGCCCGGCAGGTCAAGGCTGCGGTGGCCGGGAGCGGCCACTGCACTCCAGTCGGGGCAACAGAGTGAGACTCCGACTCAAAAAAAAAAAAAAAGAAAAGAAAAGCCCCCTTCCTTCCCTCCCTCCTCCCCCTTCCCTCCCTCATTCCTCCCCTCCCCCTTCCCTCCTTCCTCCCCTCCCCCTTCCCCTCCAGCTCTCCCTTCTCCTTCCTCCTTCCCTGCCTCCCACCCTCCCTGGCCTCTGTCCTGATGCAAGACCCGGTCTCCTTTACCCCCGACCTAACAGCACAAATGCATGCGGTCAAGGGCGACTATGGCCACCAAGGGAAACCCTAACCTCATCACCTCCATCCCTGGCTGCCCACCCTGCTCCAGCCCTGCACAGGGAGCTGTCTACCAAGAGCCTCCAGCCCTAGGGGAGAGCGGCCCTGCTGTTCTCATTTCACAGACGAGGAAATCGAAGCTCAGAGAAGGTCACCTGCCTGGCGCCTGCGAAGGAGCAGGACTGACCCCAACGCCATGCCAGGACCAGGGGAGGAGAGTCGAGGGGACTTGGAGACCCGAAAAACTCATTGTGACCTTGAACGAGGGACTTATCACCCTCTGTGAGCCAATGTCACACGGTCACCTTGCAGGGGGACGGAGTGGCTTACCCCACAGTGCCTGGCTCCAAACAGGGGATATGGAGGCTGTTCCGTCATCATCATTGCTACCTGCCATCTCAGGGACCCAACTGTCACAAGAAAGCCACGGAAACCCTACAGCCTCACCAGACTCCCCCTTCAAATGCCCAAGAAGATTCCAAGCTGAGGCAAACAGGCCCTGGAAGAACCAGCCCAGGCCGGCCCCCAGGAAGCCCTCCCACTCTCCTCCCCCGCCCCCCAGCACCATGCAATGGGTCAACCCACTAGAAACAGGACACAGAGGACACGAGGAAGGATCTAAGGGCCCCCGGGCGGAGCAGGCCAAGCAGAGTCCATCAGCAAACGTGGACAATCCACTCAGTCCCAGCAGGCTCACCCCAGGCGGCACAGGAAGTCAGAAATGACCTGCTTGAGGCAGAACCAAATATCTTCAGCGTGACCCTTGGGAAACACATCAGGGAAGTCGGCCAAGAAGGAAGAACGTCCGGAGTCAACTTTCTGCATCCTGGAGCTCGCGGGGTGAGTTAACAAGGGGAAGAAAATACTAATAAAATCAACGCAGACCTGCGCGTTGGTCCTCTTGCTGAAGCCTCGCAAGGCCTCCCACTGCAAATTTCACTTGACCCCCACAGAAACAAAGGCTCAAGGAGACCAGATGTCTGCAGAGACCAACTCACGCCCGGGTCTGGTTGATGAGAAGCCTGGCTCTCACCCATCTCCCTCCTCCATTGACTGTCTAGCTCCACAGAACCTGAGGGAGAGATGGTGTCGGGAGGCAGGGGCAGTGGATCGCCAGTGGGCTTCCTAGGTGTCACAGCCTGTTGTCCAGGTCCACCTGCCTGCTCCCTGGATCCAGGGTCCCCCTGTCCACTGCCCAGGTCCAGAGGTCCACCTGTCCGCTGCCCAGATCCAGGGTCCACCTGCCCACTGTCTGGGTCTCCCCAGGTGCCCTGGGCTAAGGATCTGAGAGAATCCAGCAGACTCATGAAGAGTCCGCCCCCCCGTGCCCTCCTGTGCTAAGAAGACCCTCTGCCCCAACAGGAAAAGCCCAAGGGCCAGGGGTGGGGGCTGCCCTCAAGGAGTACGTGAGGGTGTCTCTGGGCCTATGAGCAGGAAACACACTGGCAAACCAGCCCCCCTTTCCAGATGCCTCCCCTTCCCAGCCCAGACACTCCACCCTTCCCTTAACACGTGGGTTGTGGTTGGGGTCATCCTTTTACAAGTACATAATCCTCTTCACAATAAAATCACGAAGGAAAAGCTCGAGTGAAAAGACTGGCCGAACGGGCGGATGTCACAGGCTGAATGGGAGCCAAAACCAGCCAGCCTTGGGGTAACAGTTTAAGAGTTTCCACTTTCTCATTCTTCTGTTCTACCATGAATTGGGATGGAAGCTAATCTTGGGGTCTCTCTGAAGGCAAAAACCTGCGAGTCTATCTCTCCCTTTTATCTCCAGCATATTAAGTGCTTAATAAAAAATTAGTAAATTATATGCCCAATAGGTGAATGAATGAATGGAAGAATGAATGAAGGAAGGAAGGAAGGAAGGAAGGAAGAAGTGAATGGATGGGTGAATGAATGAACAGATGGATGGGTGAATCAAAGAATGGCTGAATGGATGGATGGATGGACGGATGCTTAGATAGATGGACGTGTGAATAAATGAATAACCAGATGAATGGATGGACAGGTGAATGAATGAATGGGTGAATGAATGAGTGAATGGATGGAGAGATATAAATGTGTGAATGAACGAATGAATGGAGAGATGGGTGGATGGATGGATGGAAGAAAGAAAGAATGAATGGATGGGTGAGTGAATAAATGGGTGAACCAAAGAATGGATGAATGATTGAGCGGATGGATGGGTGGGTGGATGGATGCTTAGACAGATGAAAGTATGAATGAGTGACTAACCGGCTGGATGGATAGATATGAATGAATGAATGAATGAATGAATGAATGGAAGAATGGATGGATGAGTGACTCAAAGAGTGGATGAGCCGGGCTCAGTGGCTCAGCCCGTCATCCCACGCCTTTGGGAGGCTGAGGGGAGCAGATGGCCTGCGCCTGTGGGTTCGAGACCCGCCTGGGCCATTTGGCGAGACCTCATCTCTACAATAAAGCCAAAATGAGCCGGCGTGGTAGCGCGCGCCTGTAGTTCCAGCTATTGGAAGGCGGAAGTGGAAGGATCGCCGGAGCCCGGCGGGTCGAGGCGGCGGGGGCCGGGAGCGGCCACGGCACTCCCGTCTGGGTGACAGCGTGAGACTCCGACTCAAAAAAAAAAAAAAGAAAGAAAAGAAAACGC
>NW_007251009.1:43604-46312 GCF_000164805.1 Carlito syrichta | reverse complement strand
CAAAAAAAAAAAAAAAAAAAAGAAGGGATGAATGAATGAGTGAACGGAGGAATGAATGAATGCCGCTGTCTTCCTAAGGAATGACTCCAGCGGCACGAGAGGTGTGGGGAGCTGGGAGGCAGCTGCCTAGAGCAGGAACAACAACAAAAGCCGGAGCCGGCCAGACCTGAGGCGCCACACCCCTTCCTAAGCCACAGGGAAGACGCACACGTCCCCGACCAGCCTGAGACTGCGCAGCCGTGAGAGCGCACGCTCGGTCAGCCTGCCTGGACGAGGGCTGCCGAGGGAGCCGGCAGGGCACTGTTTCAAGCCAGGCCGTGAGGACGTTGCCGGGGGACACCGGCCTGAGTCACACCTCGGTGGTCTGGCATTTCTAAAGGCCACTGGGCTCGTCTGGAACGGCCGTGGTGTCCCTGCTGGGTTGAGATCCCAAACCACACAAGACGAGCCTGGACAAGACAAAGACACTTGGTTTGTGTCCTCGAAGAGATGGGGGGGCCACCAGCTCTTCTGAATGGAGGAAGGGAGGGATGGACTGACGGACAGACGGACAAATGGGTGAATGAATGAATGAACAGATGAATGAATGAATAAATGGATGGATGAATAAATAAAAGGACAGATGGATGGACGGATGGACGGACGGGGGGACGGATGGATGGACGGGTGGATGGACGGACGGAGGGAGGGAGGGACGGACGGACGGACGGGGGTATGGAAGGACGGGGGGATGGACGGACGGACGGACGGATGGAGGGACAGATGGACGGATGGAGGGACGGACAGACGGAGGGACGGATGGATGGAGGGACAGATGGACGGACGGATGGAGGGATGGATGGATGGAGGGACGGACGGACGGACGGATGGATGGGTGAATGACAGAATAAATGAGTAGCTGAATGGATAAGCAAGTAGAAGAACGGGTGAACGAGGGAAGACATAAATGGAGGAACAAATAAACGGAAGGACGGACCCACGGATGTGGCCAGAGGGAACGAGGCACCACACCCTGGCTCAGTGCCTGGTAGGGGGCCTGACCCCACAGCCCCGCCTCTCCAGGCCTGCTCCCAGCAGCTGGAGGACCAGGAGGCCAGGCCCCAACAGCCCCGCAAGTCCCTTCCCTGTCCATGGCGGGGGCAGGACCAAAACGCGCCTGTCCAGCAGGCGCCTCGCGCGAGTCAGCCCCTGAGCAGCAAGCATCATGGGGGTGGGAGCAGGGCTTTGCCTGGCAGCCTGGGCCCGGCACCCCACGCCATGACTCCTGGTCCAAACCCACCATCGACTCCCGGCTTCCCACGGGCAGAGGCCACACACCACCACCGACCGTCACAGCGACGCAGGGGTAGACCAGAAGCCAGCGACAGCAGCAGCCCCGACACGGCCCCCGGGAGGAACCGCAGACGATGACAGGGCGCCCCTTTGTAAACGGCCCGGCCACAGGGCTGGCGGGTGGAAGGGTGAGTGTCTAATCCAAGTTCATGTGTGGCTCGGGGCCCTGTGCTCCTCTGCAGCAAATTAAAAGCAGAATGAAATTATGTACCAGATTCTCTGCATTTCAGCTGCTGGCCCAGAAGTGGGCTTGGCTGGGGTTTTCCTGTCTCTTTCTCTGTGCAATCACTTAAACACCAGCTGTGTGTGTGACTGTGTATGTGACAGTGTGTGTGATGTGTCCGTACATGAGTGTGTGGTACGTGTCCCTAGGCGCGTCTGTGTGTGAGAAAGCATGTGGTGTGTCCATAGGTGTATGTGTGAATGTGGATGTGATTATATGTGTATGACTGTGTGTGCAAATGTGTGTCATGAAGCAGTGTGAGTGCGCGCCAATGTGTGAGCTGTGTGGATGTGTGTAAACTGCGCACCAATGTGTGTGCCTGTGTGTTTTCTGAATGTGTGTGGGGGTGTAAGTTAAGAACAGGTGCCAGTGAGTGCATCTGTCTCGGTGTGTGTGAATGTGTATGTGGGCTGGGTATGAGTGTGTGTGTGAACGTGTGGGAGGATGTAAGTGTGTGTATGAATGTGAGTGTGTGTGTGAGTTTAAATGTGTATGTGGGGGTGAGTGTAAGTGTGTGAATGTGGGGTGGGCGAGTATATGAATGCGTGTGAGTGTGCATGAGTGCTAGTGTGTGAATGTGAGGGGGTGTGTATGTGGGCGTGCGTGCAAGTGTGGAACTGAGTGTGGGGGTAGGTGTGAGTGCATGTGCCTGAAGGTGTGTGGGGATGGGTGTGAGTGTGTGGGTGGGGGTGCTTGTGAATGCTGTGAGTGTGTTGAGTGTGAGTGCAAGTGTGTGAATGTGTGTGTGCCTGAGTGTGTGTGAGTGTGTGTGTATGTGGGGGGTGCAAGTGTGTGCCTGAGTGTGAGGGGGTGTGGGTGTATGTACCTGAGTGTGTGGGGTAGGTGCGATTGCTGTGAGCGTGCTGAGTGTGAGTGCAAGTGTGTGAATGTGTGTGTGTGCACATCCAAGTGTGTCTGTGTTTATGTGAGGGTGAGTGCATGTGTGTGTCCGAGTGTGTGTATGTAGGGGTGGGTAAGAGTGTGTGTGAGTGTGAATGTGTGTCCTGAGGGCTTCTCCAGAGCCCAGGACCACCCACTGCCCCTGGCCCGGCTCTGCGGGCACATCCATCTCTGCAGTTTTTGGGAAGACGGGGAGAGAGCTCCAAACTGCGTTAAAAAAAAAAAACCCAAGCTCGGTGGCTCAGCCTGTAAT
>NW_007251009.1:29626-43418 GCF_000164805.1 Carlito syrichta | reverse complement strand
GGCCACTGCACTCCAGTCTGGGCGACAGAGTGAGACTCCAACTCAAAAAAACAAAAAAGCCCACAAGAGCCAAGAAGCCACTCACAGGAAGGGACCCGGCACCCACCACTCAAGCTTCCACAGGCCATGGCCCTGTACACATGCACCTGGCGGAGGGATGCGCAGCCCTGGACCCTGCCATCACACCCTGGGTACGTCCACTGTGACGGAGACCTCACTGAGTCACAAAGAGGCAAATAAAAGGGATAATCACACAGAAACTGGCTCTTGCAGACGTCTAGAGAGTTCCAGGACTCAGGAGGAGACCCCCGGGCCGGTGGCGCGTGGGAAAGCCCTCATCCTTGAAGCTCTGATGCTTTGCTAAAACCTCCAGCAAGGGCTCCCCTCGGGACGATGCCTCGACATTTGCAATTGCACATACAAAATTCCCTTTTCATCCACAAATCATGTATTCAGAGAACACCTCTTTGAACACCAGGTCCCTGACGAGGGTCCTCAAATAAAGCAAGCCATAAATGCCTGTCATTTCCCATCAGCAGGTGGAAATCCACTCTTCCAGCCATCGAAGCAGCCATCTCCAGAGCCTGTGCCTGTGGCAGAAGGGAAGGTCAAGCAGACCTCACCGGGCAGGCAGGGGCTCAGGACTTCCCAACACTTTGGGAAGATAGCTGGGAGGATCACTGGAGCCCAGGAGTTTGAGACTAGCCTGGGCAACATAGTGAGACCCCCATCTCTACAAAATAAGTAAGTTAGGTAGGCATGGTGGCTTGTGCCCATAGTCCCAACTACTCAGGAGGCTAAGCAGGAGGATCACTTGAGCCTAGGAGGTCGAGGGTCGAGGCTACAGTGAGCCAGGATCAAATCACTGCACTCCTGCCCAGGCGACACAGTAAGACCTTGTCTCAAAATAAATTTTAAACAGTAAAAAAAGAAGTCATCGTAGTCCTGACACCACGGGGTTAAAAGGAGTCACCATGGACCTGCTGGGCTCCGAGAGGCATGTGACATCTGCATCACTCTGTACCCAAGTCCGCTAGAAAGCCACCAACAAGCTGCAGCCCCCCCAGGGCCTTTGCACTTGCCAGTCTCAGTTTTCCCTCACGTCGTCAGCCGGGCTTTCTCAGCACACCTGCCATGTAATGCTTCCTGAGACACAGGGACACTTCCCAGGGTTGTCTGCCATGATTCTGTAGTTAGGGTCACCTCTGGGGAAACCACCCCCTCTTTGCCCAACACCTGCCTGGAATCAGAGCCAGCTCTGCTTGTCTTGGGTGTGGCCTGGGCTCAAGCTCGGAGCACCCAGCAACCCCGTAGGTTCTAACGTCGGCCCATTCTCAGATGAAGAACCAGAGGGCAGGAAGTAGCTCAGGGTTCCCCGGCAGGAAAGGCAGGGCCAGGGTCATCTACGCTCTGATGCTCCCCCATCCACCTTGATTGACAAGCCCATCCTCACCTAGACTGGTGGGGGGAGAACAGAGCTATCCTGCTGCTGCACCCGTCCCCATGTTCAAACTTGGTTGCTGCACCCCTCCACCCGTTTGTAACACAACCCAGCCTGCACCTGCCGGACACGCAGAAAAAATCTGCCTGCCGCTAAGCCGGCCGCCCAGCCAGCCCGTCTGGGCTAGCAGGACTGAAGAAGGCGACCACTCACCTTTCCGAAGTCTCGGACATCGAAGAGGTCGAAGGGGTCGAACAACTCGCTGTTTCTTAATCCAAATTTGTCGTGGCAGACTTTCAGGAAGGTGCGTATGTTCTTCAGACACAGGAACTAGAAACGAGAAGGAAAAGGGCATTAAACCTGCAGGGTCAGTCGGGCTCGGTGGCTCAGCCTGTCATCCCAGCGCTTTGGGAGGCCGAGGCGAGTAGACTGCCTGAGCCCCCGTGTTCAAGACCCACCCAGACAACTTGGCGAGACTTCATCTCTACAATAAATCAAAAACTATTCGGGCCTGTCGTTCCAGCTACTTGGAAGGCTGAGGCAGAGGGATCGCCGGAGCCCAGCAGGATGAGGCTGCGGTGACTGGGAGCATGATGCCACTGCACTCCGGTCTGGGAAACACAGTGAGACTCCAATTCAAAAAAAAAACTGCAGGGTCTGTGAAAATCATCACTGCAGTTTTGGCTTCCCACACCAGCACGTTACAGCACGTTTCTGTTGTCAAGGAGGAAATGGGCTCAGAGGGTGGAAGGCACCCCCAGTCCCAAGGCAGGGGTGGGGGGGAGGCGGCACCCCGCCTCCATGTCTAAGTGTGCAGCCCTGGCTGCCCTGTCACAAGGCTGCTAAACCCATCAAGGTCTTCACACGAGAAAAATGCACCATGCCCCTCCCGACGGGGCCCCATGTCAGGGCGCAGCTGACTCACCTCAGCCCCTTCGGGTCGGGCCAACCCCCCCCATTTCCTGGTGGGTCCAGCACATTCCAAGGCTGTCAATCACGGCTAGTGCAAAACATGCTGGCCTTGGGTGGTGGCTTGGACTGGTCCACACATCAGGATGGCAACTGACTCACCTCGGTCCTTCAGGATGGGCCAAACCACCCCCCGCCCCCAAGTGGATCCAGTACATTTCAAGGCAGTCATTCATGGCTAGAGCAAAGCATGCTGGTCCAGAGTCAACAACGGTGGTTTGGGCCAGGCATGGTGGCTCACACCTGGATCAAGTCACTCCCAGCACTTTGGGAGGCCAAGGCGGGAGGACGGCTTGAGGCCAGGAGTTCAAGACCAGCCTGGGCCACAGGCGAGACCTTGTCTCTACAAAAAAAATAGCTAGCTGGGCATGGTGGCGTGCACCTGTAGTCCCAGCTACGTGGGAGGCTGAGGCAAGAGGATCACTTGAGTCTAGAAGTTGGAGGATGCAGTGAGCTATAATCACATCACTGCACTCCAGCCTGGGCAACAGAGCAAGAACCTGTCTCTTAAATAAAAGCAAGAGAGAGACAGACGTGGAGACAGAGCCACAGAGAGTGCATGTGACAGGGGAGCCAGAAACTGGAAGGCATGCCATTTCAGAAGGCCAGGACGGCCAGCAGCCACCAGAAGCTGGAGCGGGCGTGGCACGGATCCTCCCACAGGGTACCAGAGAAGGAGCCATTGCTGCTGATGCCTGATCCAGACGTCGTCTGATCTCCAGGGCTGTGAGACAGCAATTTGCTGTAGCTCTAAGCCCCCAAGTCCACAGCACTCTCTTAAGCCAGTCCCAGAAAACTCTAACTCGGTCCCCCTGAAAACTGGGGTTGGTGGGAGGGTCTGAACCCCGGAGTCCCCAGTCCCCACCCCCAGCCCCGCCCTCCCGTCCGTCTGCTCTCTCTGCGGGATACGCTGTGGCTCCCGGCCGGGATCCACTATTTTCTGCGCAGGGCCCGTCTCTAATTTCCACTAAGCCTGTATTTTCATGCCTCCGCAGCCTCCTATTTTAGAGTTAATTACACAGGGCCTGACCATAATCATAGCGGCCAGGCTCAGCCCGGACCCGGCAGCCCTTGCCTGTGGCCGGCATCTGCCCCTTCAGGCCCCGCCCCTGGCCGCCTGGGCCCATGCGACCTTCGAGAACCCCTCCCCAGGCATCCCAGGCCAGCCTCTGGAAAGCTGAGCCACACAGGCAGAGGCAGGCCTCGGGGCGGGGACGATGGAGACATGGGGACCGAGAGCCTGGATGTGTTCTGCCCGCTGGACGTGCTCATGCCTCGTTATTCTACAAGTCATGCGACCCCATTCTGCATGAAGGAAAACTGAGGCACAGGGCATTTAGGACTTCAGTACCCAACAGAAGGCAGCAGAGCCAAGAATGAACCCAGGCTGGCCCCACGGAAAAGGAGCCCTAGAGGACGCTCTGTAACCAGGGGCATGTCCCCCTTGCTGTCCCCTTGCACTTGGTAACAAGCGTCTCTCCTCTAACAAGCGGTCCAGTCTGAATAAGGTTGATGGTCACTCCAGGGCTAGTCGGAGCGTCCCGGTCCCACACCACGGGGGCGGGGTTAGTTTCTAGAAAGAGACACCTGCAGATTTGACGGTGAGAGGACACAGGGCCAAAGCCGCTTCCGGCCCATGAGACCCATCAGGGACACAGACCCAAGGAAGGCAGGTGCGGGAGACCCAGATGGCAGTCCGTGCCAGCCAGAGGTTCCCTGTCCTTGCCCACACCAGTGAGGCTGGGGTTTGCTGTCGCCTACGGCCAACGGAGGTCCCATGGCCAGCGGGTCCCCGGAACTGCCGGGGCAAGCACGTTCTCTCTCATCAGTCTTCAGGACCCCCAGGGTGGCCACGGCTCCCAGCACCCTCACGCACACTCCGCTCATCCTCAGGACTGAGGCCTTAGGGTGACGCGCTGGCCAGGTGCTCCAGGAGGCAGGCGCTGAGGCCGTTTGCTCTCCCTGGTCCCAAACACCCCAGGCAACGCCTAGGCCATCACGGGGCCCAATATCCGGCAAGCAAGCAAACGGAAGAAGAATGCATGAGTGAATGGCCACGATAAGGGCCTGAAGCCGGGAAAGCAGCCCAGTGGCAAGGGGCCCAGCTCTCCCCCATGATGGTGATCCCAGAAGCCCGCTGTGCCTCGCCTGGGACCACCCGAGGGGGCGTGGCCACCCCGGCTCCCCGCGGCCCCGGATGCAGGGAGGGCTCCCGCCCCCCAGGCTCCAGGCCGCCCCGTCCGGGCAGCAGGCAGCGCGCACTGGACAGGTCAGCCTCTCCCCGCTCCCTGCCCCCGGCCACTCATCAGCCACCCTTGATCTAATCGGGGCTGAAATCCGATTAGCATGAGGATGGGGGCTCCGTGGCCAGCCGCCCAGCTCTGGCACGGCCCCAGGCCACGCTCACTGTCATCTGTCCTTCCGCTCCCGCAAGGCCCCGGGGTGGGGGTCATGAACAAGAGAGGCAGAGGGTCGAGTCTGAGTGCCAGGCCCCCATGTCTGAGCCAAGAGCAAGGCCCAAATGCACGCTGGAGAGGAAGCTTCACTGGGCAAGCTCTCACGGCCACACCGTGGTCACTTGTCCTCCGTGGCTTTTTTTTCCAGACAGGGTCAGGCTGGAGCCTGATCATGGCTCCTAGGCTCAGGTGATCCTTCTGCCTCAGCCTCCTGAGTAGCAGGGATTCACAGGTGTGCACCATCACACCTGGCTAATTTCTTAATTATTATTATTATTTTTTTTTTTAGAGACAGGAGCCTCACTACGTTGCCCAGGCTAGTCTCCAACTTCTGGGCTCAGGCATCCCTCTGCCTCAGACTCCCGAGTAGCTGGGGCTTACAGGTGTGCACTACCAAGCCCAGCTAAATTTTTTTACTTTTTGTAGAGACAACGCCTCGCTATGTTGCCCAGGCTCGTCTAAACTCCTGGGCTCAAGCAGTCCTCCCGCCTTGGCCTCCCAGAGTGCTGGGATGACAGGCGTGAGCCACCACACCCGGCCTGCGACCTTCTTTTAAAATCTCTGAATCTGAGGGAGGCGGTGTCTCCATATTCGACTTTCAGGCTCTACACCAAACGTTCCAAAAGGTGCCCACGAACACGGTGGGTTTCCTCTAAATCCTTCGGCAAGAGGCACCGACGCTGCACTTGACAATCGCTGCCCCGCCCCCCCGGCGAGGCATCAACTCCTCAGGCCGTGCTGCCAAGCTGCACGATCAGAGGCTCTGACTGGCGGCTGCAGATATCTTTGATCAATTAAAAATGGGAAGATGAATTAATTTCCTGTTTTATGTACGCCAAGCTCATTCCAAAAATCATTTAAAACAGACTGATCATTGTTTAATAGACGTGGCTTGCTGGAAGGGATCAAATTTGGGGCCCATCAGGTAGATAAACGGGTAGCCTTGGGGTGACAAGCTGGCCAGGACCACAGGGCAGGAGCTGAGGCTGTCTGCTCCCTCTGGGCCTCAAATACCCCAGGCAATGCATAGGCCATAGCAGGGGTTCAATAACAAAGGAAAGAACGAATCAATCAATCAATCAATCAATCAATCAACCAACGAACAAAACAAATGTCTACAAAGCAGTCCCAGGTGTCCCCCACTCCTACAGCCCTGCTTTTCCCCCAAAAGGCAACAACTCCACGATGTCTTCGGAGGCCATCTGAGCCCCCCAAAACAGTGGCCACTGCTTGAGTGACAAACCCTCACTTCCAGAAGCATCTCTTCCAGAAACAAGCAGGCAGGTGGACCCCAAGGTCTAGCCACGACCATTTGTTCCTGCACACACCAGCATCGCCTGCGTGCCTCTGCCCACCAGCCCCGCAGAGGTCCCTTCACTGGCCAAATTTAATAACCACTATGTGATGGGGGATCTTTTATCATCCGTTTTACTGGTGAGGAAACTGAGACTCCGGAAGGTCCAGATCTGGATTGGAACTGGTCTGCCCAACACCACAGCCCATGTGGTCACCTGTGAGGCTTCCCAGGCCGTGCCCAGGGCCCCAGCATGGAGCCCAAGGAGATGCCGCAGTGGCGCTGGCGCGGTTCCCACAGGAGGATTCTGACGCCACTCCGGGTGGGGAAGCGTGGCGCAGGCAGGGTTAAGGGAGGAGCATCGGGATTCGATTATGTCTGGACGATTTAACACGAACGCTTCCTCCGCTCAGGCCCGTTTCCTCGGCTGGGCATGCACCAGGGACCAGGCACCAGCGCCACCCGTGGAGACCCGAGTTCGGCTGTCTCTATGCGAGGCCTGGAGCAGGTCTCTCCCTGGGCCCGGCAGGGAAGCGGAACTGTCACCCTGCCACGATCGGGAGGGAGGGCGGCGTAGCCTTTGCACACCCAGGGTCCAGCCTCGCCCCAGATCAGGAAGGCACAGGCCAGGCCAGCGGGGCCCCCATGCTCCCCAGAGAGGCCAGTCCGCCAAGCACAGGCTAGATCTATCCCCTGAAGCCATGGAGAGGGCCACACCAACAACCTGCCTCATGTCGCCATTGTATAAGGGCTTCCAGCATTCTGAGTCCCACCATCGCGCTATGCACTAAAGTAACGTCGCAGGACACTTTCACTGCCTCCAATAACAGGCAGTGAGCTGAGTCCATGCCAGGCCCCACACTACCTGGGTCATTCCACTCCCGGGGTCCACGGGCCATCACAGAGCCCTGGTCTACGGGTGGAGAAACGGCTCTGGGACAGCCTGCTCACCCAGGCAGCCAGGCAGGACCCAGGGACTCACCCAGACGGTCCGATCTTGTCCCCCGCAAAAGCCACAGGCCAGGGGAGGTCTCCTCTGGGAACAGCCTCGGAGGAGGAAGGGTCCAAGCCTTCATCTGGGGTGAAGACAGAGGTGCCCATAGGCTCTCTGATCCCAGCTCTCCAAGGAGAAATGCGTTCCCTATTTACGTTGGGCCCGCCTCCTTCCCCAGGGCACAAGCCTGTAATCCTGGAAACTGCACACCTCCAGGGGCAGTCACCACAATGGGATGACCTGGAATCCCAGCACTCTGGGAGGCTGAAGCAGGAGGATCCCCTGAGGCCAGGAGTTCGAGACCAGCCTGGGCAATATAGTGAGACCCCGTTCTCTACAAAAAAACAAAAAACTAGCTGGGAGTGGTGGTGCACACCTGTAATCCCAGCTACTCAGAAGCCTGAGGCAGGAGGATCACCTGAGCTCAGGAAGTTGAGGCTAGATCATGCCACTGTACTCTCACCTGGGCAACAGGGTGAGACCCCAACTCAAAATCAGAGAAGCAAAAAACCACAGTCGGCCTCCTCAGCACGGGAAGAGGGCTCCCTCTAAGTCCAACCTCCCCCCAAGACAAGTCACCGCGCACAGCAAACTTCCTGACCCACGACTCTGGTCTCTCCCTTCTGACCCCCAGGATGCCCTGACTCATTTCTGGTGCCCTGGTGGCCCCCAACCACCTTCCGGGAGAAGTCCAGGCCCGTGCCATCCCCACCTCTCCCCCCGTGGTTCATCCAGGGCGGGCTGGGGACTAAGGATGCTGCAGCTGCAGACATATAGCTGACAGCACCCTCTGGGGCTCCAAGCCTTCGACCATGCTGTTCCCATGGGCTGAACACCGTTCCCTGTCCCCACTGTCTAACCCCTCTCTTTCAGGCATGTGGGACCAGCACCTCAAAGGAAAAAGTGGCCTTCTTCCTGCACTGTGCTCACCCTCCCCCTCCCTTCCCCACCCCTCCCGCTGTGGGGTACCTGCTCACCTCACGCTACACAGTGGGTGCTGGGAGACGGAGGGGAGAGGTGTCCAGAGCACTGGATACAAACAGGGCCCTAGTGACGTGGTGACGTGGCTTGAGAGGCCTGTTCCCGGCCCGGCGAGGTGGCTCATGCCTGTCATCCCAGCACCTTGGGAGGCTGAGGCGGGGGACTGCTTGAGCCCAGGAGCTCGAGACCAGCCTGGACAACATTGCAAGATCCCATCTCTACAAAAAAAATCCAAAAAATCAGCCGGGCATGGTGGCCCACACCTGTGGTTCCAGCCACTTGGAAGGCTGAGGTGGAAGGATCGCCTGAGCCCAGCAGGCGGAGACTGCAGTGGCTGTGATCATGTCACTGCACTCCAGTCTGGGCGACAGAGTGAGACCCCGACTCAAAACAAAAAAAAAAAAGGCCCGTTCCCAGAACCAAGATCCCAAACCCCGACCTGCAGCACGAAAGCAGACTCACCCAGCGTCTCGACTCCAGGATGCCCCCAAAACAGGATGAGGCGAGGCGAGCTTTGTGGCTCAAGGGCCCCTCAGATCCTGGATGTGACAGACCACCCGCCCTCCGCCCCCAACACCTCCTGCTGACCAAGGCTCTACCATCCACTTTCCCCTGGTCCCTCCTGCATAGGCCTGGGTCCACAAGCTCCAGCCGGCGCCAGCCAGAACCCGCAGGAACAAGGTCCAAGACACCCTGGGCTCCCCAGCAATGGCTGGGTCCGTCTGTCCATCCACAGCCTCTGAGCCACAGGAAGCGAGCGGGTCCTGAGGAGTTGAGGGCTGCTCTCAAGGGAGCAGGAGATGCACTGGCGGCCAGGCCACCCTGGCACACGCACACACCGCTGTGCCAACCTGCGGAACGGCCCCTCACCACCCTCATCTCATCAACACTCCAGGGAAATCCCACAGGAAAAACAACTCTGGAAAAGAGCTCTGTGGGAGTCGGAGCAGAGCAGGTGGGCAGCGAGAGGCTTCCTTCTCAATCCTGCACCCATGCAGGCCACCGTCGATGGCCCCAGCCGTGGTGGCGAGAGGGAATCCGATGTCCTCCCAGCCCACCTGCTCCTGGCAGGCAGTCCTCCAAAGACCCGCTGCTCCGCTAATGCCCATTAGAGCCAGGGGATAAAGAGTGGCCCATATCCTCGGCACTTCAAGGTCAAGCTCACACCAAGAGTTTCCCACAAAGCCAGCAGGAAATTGCTTTGCGAGTATTTCTCGGCTGAACCATCTCCTGAGCGCTGCAGGGTTCAGATTCCCTCTCCTGCTGCAAGGCTCCTCCTGGCAGGCCTGGCTCCCCGAGATTGCCGCTAGGACCCTCGGCTCCTCCTCTCTGCTGCAGCCCACGGCCGTCTGTGAAATGCGCCCTTGTCTCTGACGCCTCAATTTTTCCGTCTCTTCCCCAATCCAGAAAGCAGCCTCCAAAGTCGAGGCCAGAGCATCCGCACAGCCCCCGAGGTGTCTCTTCTCCAGTGCAGCTGGGCCAACCCAGCTCCAGACAGCCTCCCGCAGAGCACAGTGGGCTTTTTGGCCCCCACCCCTCACGCGGCTGTAATGCAAGCCAAAGGCATCCCACCATGCCCCAGCACGCCCGCCAGTCTCAAGTAGCCAGCCCATCCTGCTGAGCTGACGATATCGAAGGAAATACGTAACTGGAGCACCAGGGAGCGTCCGAGGCAGGCGGGCACAAACGGGCCCTGACCCACATCTGGGGGCCAGGGCCAACGCAGCCCGTGTGGTCACCGTCAGCGCCACGAGGTCGTCAAAACACCAAGTTGGAGGACTCCCCCCGACCCGGCAAAGAAGGCCCCAAGCCAGTCAAGCCGCAGAACTACTTCCTAGCGTTGTTGTTTTGGGTGTTTTGCTTTTGTTTTTGTTTGAATCAGGGTCTCATTCTGTCGCCCAGTGGCAAAGTCACAGCAAGTACGGCTCACCGCAGCCTTAACCTCCCGGACTCAGGCAGTCCTCCCACCTCAGCCTCCTGAATAGCTGGGACTGCAGGTGCACGCCACCACGGCCACCTAATTTTTTTTATCTTTTGTAGAGATGAGGTCTCACTATGTCGCTCAGGCTGGTCTCAGATTCCTGGGCTCAAGCAATCCTCCCACCACGGCCTCCTAAAGTGCTGGCATGACAGGGGCGAGATTCCGCGCCCGGCCTGCATGACGTTAAGATCCCAGCACCATCGATGCCAAGAGACACAAGTCATCCTTCTCCAATGTGCACAAACGCCGTGGAAACTGTCACTCAAGCAACACGCCCGTCTGCTCATGGGGAGGACTTCCTACGGTCAGATGCAGCATTTCCAGAAAAAGAGAATAAACAGTTATGTGCTGTTATACTCCCGGTTACTCGGGGGAATTCCTGAGAAGTGGCACGGGCCCTGTGTGAACAAGCTGCCCCCAGGGACACACTCATCAGCTAATGTCCCCCCGGCCGTCCATCCGTCCATCCACCTGCTGGCACCTGCTAAGAGCCTGTGGCCCAGCAAGGCTGCAGAATCCCAAGAGGGGCAGCCCTGCAGGTGCCACACCGGCCTTCCAAGGCACACATCTCTCCTGGTGCCAGAAAGGACAAAAAGCGCCCAGGGCAAGGGCAGCACAGACAGGTGCTCAAGGAACCGAGGAGTCAGCCTGCACCCTGAAAGCCTTGGGGGGTCTCAGGACATGTCCAGGAAACGTGGCGGTGGCAGCCAAGCCCCCATGGGTACCACACACTCTCTCTTCCCCTCACAGCGCCCTGGGTGGGGAGGGCGATGCCCCAGCGGGGCAGAGAGGCCAGCGCGGAGGGCGTGAGGGGGTAGGGAGGGACACGTTTATATGTGCACACGTGAGAGTCCATGTGCACATGCTAGCATGTGCGGTGTGTGCACCTGTGTGTGTGTATGCTCGTATGTGTGATGTGTGTCTCTATTATGATAAATAAAGCCAAGCAGGCCAAGCACGGTGGCTCATGCTTATAACTCTGGCACTTTAGGAGGCAGAGGCTGAAGGCATACTTGAGGTCAGGAGTTCGAGACCAGCCTGGGCAACATAAAAAAAAAGTTTTTAATGAGCCGGACAAGGTGGCATGCACCTGTAGTCCCAGCTACCTGGGAGGCTGAGGCGGGAAGATCACTTAGCCCAGGAGTTTGAAGCTGCAGTGAGCCATGATTATGCCACTGCACTCCAGCCTGGGCCACGGAATGAGACCCTGACTCAAAAATAAGGACATAAATAGAGCAAGCTAAGCAAAAGCATGTCTGCAGGGAGACAAGGATGAAGAGAAATTGTTTTTAACTCCGAACAGGTGGAGGGTAAGATTGGAAACACGTCTTTCCGGTTTGTTTTTTTTTTTTAAATGGGCTCCGTGTTCATGACGCCTGTTTGTGTGGAACAAATAAATATAAGGTTGACAGGTGAGGAAAAGGCAGGAAGGCGGAGGCCAGGCCGGCCTGGGGGTGAGGCCAGCCTCCACAGGAAGGAAGGTCCCAGGCCCCGCTCCCCAACGCGGGTGCAAGGCATTTCAGCCCCACTCTGCACCTTCCCGCGAGCGGGGGGGGGCCCTGAGAGTCCTAATCCGTCATTCAATCACTGAGGTCATGGGGTCCCCCAGGGAAGCCGTGTCACCAACCCCAAAGCAGCCCAGCCAGGGGACGTGGCCCAGGAGGCTAGCCCCCCACATATCTCTCCACTCCCAGGCCTGAGAGGATCCCCTTAAACACTATCAAGGCCGTTAAGCGCAAGTCACTCAGTTCCTGGGTGTTCAGAGCTCAGGGAGAGCACAGCCCCTGCCGGAAGCCTCGGCTCTCGGCCTCCAGGAGAGGCACCTGGAACTCTCTGGAAGGCGGCCGGCCTCACTCTCCGTCTGCGTCCTTCCTGTCCGGTCCCGCTCACCCCGGCAGGACCTGGAGCCGGCGGGCCAGACGAGTCCCCGACATAACTCTGCAGAGCGTAGCTTCCTGGGTGGCCTTGAACAAGTCCCCGCCCCTCTCCCAGCCTCAGTTTCCCCAACTCAGTGGCTCTGAACACAATCCCTGGAGAGAGGGAGGAAGGTGGGTTCTTAAAAATGGTTTATTGGCTCAGCCTGTAATCCCAGCACCTTGGGAGGCCAAGGTGAGTGGACTGCCTGAGCCCGCAGGTTCGAGACCTGCCTGGGCAACTTGGTGAGACCTCATCTCTACAACAAATCAAAAATTGGCCGGGCGTGGTAGCGCGTGCCTGTAGTTCCGGCTACTTGGAAGGCTGAGGCGGAAGGATCGCCGGAGCCCAGCAGGTCGAGGCTGCGGTGGCCGGGAGCGGCCACTACACTCCAGTCTGGGTGACAGAGTGAGACTCCAACTCAAAAAGAAAAAAAAAAAAATGGTTTATGCTGGGTGCAGTGGCTCATGCCTGTAATCCCAGCACTTTGGAAGCCCAGGAGTTCAAGCCCGGCCTGGGCAACATAGCAAGACCTTGTCTCTACAAAAAAATCAAAAAATTAGCTGAGCGTGTTGGCACACACCTATAGTCCTAGCTACTCTGGAGGCCGAGGCAGGAGGATCGCCTGAACCCAGGTCAAGGCTACAGTGAGCTGTTGATTATGATACTACACTCCAGCCTGGGAGACAGAGTGAGACCCAACTCAAAAAAAGATTTGCAAGCCAGGATTCACTTCCTCCCGCCTCCCCCTCAGCCCAGCCCCTCCCCGCCCTCATGGCCCTTGGCCCAGCAGCCAGGAAGGGTCTCTGGTTCTTAGCCCTGGGGGTGGACATAGCGGATCTAGGGGCCTGATGAGGGGTACCGAGGTACCCTGCATTTCTACCTTTCTGATTTCTTTCTTTTCTTGTATTGTTTTGTTTCCAACGAGTAGGCATCACTTTCACAATTTCTTAACAAGATATCTCGGCCAGGCATAGTGGCACATGCCTGTAATCCCAGGACTTTGGAAGGTGGAGGTGAGAGGACTGCCTGAGCCCAGGAGTTCGAGACCAGCCGGGGAAACATGGTGAGGCCTCATCTCTACAATAAAAATTTAAAAATCAGCCGAGCGTGGTGGCTTGCACCTGTATTTCCAGCTACTTGGAAGGCTGAAGTAGAAGGACTGCCTGAGCCCAGCAGGTCAAGGCTGCAGTGGCCTTGAGCATGTCACTGCACTCTGGACTGGGCGACAGAGTGAGACTTCGACTCAAACCAAAAAAAAAAAAATCAGGGCATGGTGGCATGCACCTGTAGTCCCAGCTACTTGGGAGGCTGAGGCGGGAGGATTGCCTGAGCCCAGCAGGCCGAGGCTGCGAAAGCGGTGATCATGTCACTGTATCCCAGCCTGGGCGACAGAGTGAGACTCTAATGCAAATTTTTTTTAAAAAAGTCTCGACTTTGGGCTGGGTCTGGGAGGACCAGTTTCCATGAATCCATGAGAAACAGCCGGGCAGCCAACGCAGGAAGTTTCTGGAAAGTCACCTTCTCAGACGGTCCGAAAAAGAAGCTAAGAAGCTGAGCTTTCTAGAAACTGCAGCTGCACCAACCAGGCCCCAAGGCGGGCAGAGCACCAGGGGTCGTGGGGGAGGACGTGCCACCCCACAGGCCGACAGCTGGGCCGGGCCAGGGTCAGGAATGTTCCCAGCTGCAGGTCCACCCTGCGCCCCACCCCACAGGAGCCCAGCGGGAGGGAGGCTGCACCCCTGCCAGGCCTGGGACACAG
>NW_007251009.1:26504-29553 GCF_000164805.1 Carlito syrichta | reverse complement strand
GCTCTCTGGTTCCTGGGGGAACCCTCCCCATCTTCCCAAGTAGGGAAACCAAGGCTCACACGGGCCCTCAGCTGCCGGCAGCCCTGTCTCAGGCTACAGGGGAGGAAGCAAACCTGGGACATGGCTCAACGGGATAAAACTCGGGTTTGGTGTTTTCCTCCCAGGATAGAAATAACCCATCCTCCTGACCAGGCGTGGTGGCTCGCGCCTGTCATCCCAGCACTTTGGGAGGCCGAGGTGGTAGAATCGCCTGAGCCCAAGAGTTCGAGATCAGCCTGGACAACATGGCAAGACCTTGTATCCACAATAAAGCAGAAAATTAGCCGGGTGTGGTGGTGTGCGCCTACAGCCCCAGCTACTCGGGAGGCTGAGGTGGGAGGATTGCCTTACAGGAGGTCAAGGCTGCCGTGAGCCGTGATTGTACCACTGCACTCCAGCCTGGGTGACAGAGTGAAACTCTAACGCAGATAAAAAAAAGAATGCAGGCACTCGAGTTCTGGATGGCAGACAACGGCCAAGCCCACCTTGCCAGACACTCTGCCTTTGGCCAGGATGGGCTCCAGCCAAACAAATATGGGTGAGCCAACAAGGACCCCAGGGCACAACTGCATCACCACCTGTATTCACTCATTCGCCCGTCATATTTCATTCATTCCTCAAGCCTTTGTCAAGTCCTAATTTGGGCCAGGTACCAGACACCAAGAAGCAGAGCCCTCGGCCCCGCCCATGGGGAAATACAGTCACAACCGGGGTTTCCAGGCTGGGGACACAAGGGACTCCACCCCCCATGCCCCACCCCAGGTGTTATTTTCAGGAGCAGGGGGGCAGGGATGGCCAAGGGAAGTGAAAGGGCAGCAGAGCGGCTCAGAGGTGCTGAGAAACTGAGCACAGCCCAGCAGTGGGTCGCAGACCACAGAGCGGCCAGGCCGGGCAGGGCTCAGAGCCAAGCCCCAGAAGACAGAGCTCAGGGTGGGTGCTCCTTCCTGTCGATGGGGGCTGAAAATGGCAAATCCTCTGAGTGCAGCAGCTCACACCTGTCATCCCAGCACTTTGGGAGGCCGAGGCGGGAGGATCGTTTGAGCCCAGGAGTTTGAGACCAGCCTGGGTCACAGCGAGACCTCATCTCTACAAAAAACACAAAATGTAGGAGGGCGTGGTCTCAACTATCTGTAGTCTCAGCTACTTGGGAGGATCGCCTGAGCCCAGAAGGTCCAGGGTGTGGTAAACTGTGATCGTGCCACTACACTCCAGCGTGGACAACAAAGTGAGACCCACCCACCTCAACTCAAAAAAAGGAAAAAGGGAAAAAACAGTTAATCCAAAGACATCAGGAGACAGACCCTCTGTGACAGGTGACCCTCACCACCCAGGCTGGACAAGAGACACTCAGGACTTTCTAGGACAAGCCCCTGGGGCTGTCACCTCAGAGTCCCCCCGCAGAGGCACAGCTGGGCTGCATGGCCACAGATCCCTGCATCTCCTCCAGCTCTGCCCTCTCTCCGTGGGGGCCCAGCCCCCAGGCCGCTCCTCTCTCCTGGCCCCCTCATACCCGGCTCCCCGTTCAGCTCTGCAGCTGGTCTGAGCTCCCCAGGGCAGGCCTGAACCCTGAACCCACCCCACCCAACTCACCAGGAAACCCGGGGCTGAGACGCCCAGCACCCAGTGAGTGTCTGGATAGAAGAAAGAGGAAGCAGTGTCGGGGGTTAAATTATGCACTCACCCCACACCCCCCAAGAAAGATAAGCCCAAGTCCCAAATTCCACAACCTCAGAACATGGCTTTATTTAGGAAAGGCAGCAAACCTCACCAAGGTTAGGATCTCAAGATGAGGTTATCCTAGATTACAGTGGGCTCCAAACCCAATGACTGGTGTCTTTTTTTTTTCTGAGTCAGGATTTCACCCTGTTGCCCAGGCTGGAGGGCAGTGGCATGATTATGGCTCACCACAGACTCCATCCCGGACTCAGGCAGTCCTCCCGCCTCAGCCTCCCAAGTAGCTGGGACTACAGACTCTGCCACCACGCCCAGCTATATTTTGTATTTTTTGTAGAAACGAGGTCTCGTTATGTTGCCCAGGCTGGTCTCGAACTTCTGAGCTCAAATGAACCTCCCCCCAGCCTCCCAAAGTGCTAGGATGACAGGTGTGAGTCACTGCTCCCAGTCCCAGCTAATTTGTTTATTTTTTTGTAGAGGTGTGGTCTCACTATGTTGCCCAGGCTGGTCTCGAAATCCCAGGCTTGAGCAATCCTTCCGCCTCAGCCTCTCAAAGTGCTGGGTTTACAGGTGTGAGCCACCATGTGGTTGGCCCTCAGCCTGGTTCATCTGCTGCTTTTTCCCAGTTGTTATTATTGTTATTTTTTGAGTCGGAATCTCACTCTGTCACCCAGGCTGGAGTAGAGAGGCAGCTCACGGCTCACCGCAGCCTTGAACTTCGAGGTTCGGGTGATCCTCCCACCTCAGCCTCCTGAATTGCTGGAACTATAGGGGTGCACCAACACACCCAGCTAAGTTTTTTTGACTTACTGTAGAGACAAGGTCTAGCAATGTTGCCCAGGCTGGTCTCAGACTCCTGGGCTCGAGCAGTCCTCCCACTTGGGCCTCCAGGTGTCTTTTTAAGAGACAGAAGAACACAAGCCAAAGGGAAGAAGTCATGAGAAGAGGGAGGCAGAGGGTGGAGGGACACGGCTGCAGCCAAGGAGGGCCAGGAGCCTCCAGGAGCTGGAAGAGGCAGGAAGGAAGGACGATCCCCTGGAGCCTTTGGAGGGAGCGCAGCCCAACTGGCACCTTGATTTCCAACTCCTGGCTTCTAGAACCGGAAGAGAATAAATGTCTGTTTTTTGCTTTGTTTCGCTTTGTTTTTTTGAGTTGGAGTCTCACTCTGACGCCCAGACTGGAGTGCAGCGGCATGCTCACAGCCACCCCACCGTCGACCCACTTGGCTCTGGCGATCCTTCTGCCTCAGCCTTCCAAGCAGCCGGAACTACAGACACGAGCTACCACGCCTGGCTAATTTTTTTTTTTATTTATTGTAGAGACGAGGTCTTGCCAA
>NW_007251009.1:23783-25693 GCF_000164805.1 Carlito syrichta | reverse complement strand
AAAAAAAAAAAAAACTGGGAAAAAGCAGCAGATGAACCAGGCTGAGGGCCAACCCCCGCCCCCCAGGTTGGCATTCCACAGACCCCGCCAAGTCTCTGAGCTCTGGCAGGCACCGCCCAGGTGCATGGTGAGGTCAGGGCTGGCCCTCCAGGCCAAGCTGAGCCAGAAAGTTCCTATCTGGGAGAATTTCATCATCTCTCTAAATTCTCAGTGATCCTTCCCACCTCCTCTGGCCGCCTACTCCCTGGTCTCTGGAGAGGCCTCCGCCCTGGACAGAGGCCAAGGAGGCCGGGGACCCCATGGGAGCCTTGCACCCTGCAGGCTGGCCCTGGGTGCCACCGACGCAGGGGAGCCAGTGTGAAACTGGCTCCGAGAAGCTTCTGCCCCAAATCACATCTCCACGCAACAGCCGCCACCAACTACCTCCCCAGCTGGGAAATCAAGTCTGCTGGGGGAAGTGAGAAATTCAGTGCATTATCCTAGGCTCACTAGGAGTCAGTGACCACACCCTGCCCACAGGCACAGCAAAAGGAGGCGGCCAGCCTTGGGCGAGGCTTCTTTCTCCCGCCAGCCCCAGCATGGGGTGCTCGGTCCCGTCTGACTCTGTGGCACTCATTGTAGACAGAACAAAGGAGTCCTGAGCCCAGAGAGAGGAGTCCCAGGGAAGCTGCAGCCTCCTTTGAAGAGAAAGGGCTCTTCCTAGGTGGAGGACAGCTACCCTGTGCTGGCTGGCGTCAGGCCCACTAAGGACAGAACCAGCCAGGCACAGGCAGAGTGCTGAGGGCACACAGCAGAAGAAGAGGCCCCAGGAGGGGGTCTGGAGCTGGCCCTGGAGGAGTCCAGGAGGAGGACAAGGCACACTCAGAGAAGAACAGATGCCATGGGCCCCACTCTGCAAACACCTGCATGGAGGAAGCACCCATGCCCAGACAGACATCACTAATCCACCTGACCTCTCCCAGCTCCCAGGCAGGAGCTGCCTCACCAGGCAGGAGTGCTCAAGCTGGCCTTGGAGGAGCCCAGGAGCAAGAAGCAAGGAGACAGGACCGGGTACACTTGGAGAAGAGCAGATGCCATGGGACACCTGCACAGAGAAGGCACAGGGGGGAACCATACCGCCTCCCATGCCTGGGCAGACATCACTAATCCACTTGACCACTCTGAGCTCCCAGGCAAGAGCTGCTGATCAGTTGTAGATGGCTCAAGAGGGGCCAAGGCCACCTCTGCGTCACGCCCCAAGTGATCCCTAAGAAGAAAATCACCCCTGCTCAGCTGAGGGTTCAACCCTTTGGTCTCGGAGGAGTGTCCAGTAAGAGCTGGGTCCACCTCTCTCAGAACAGGCCCCCAGGGACCCGGGTCAGGACTCCAGCCCACCCTTGAGGGCTGGAAATCCAGGTCGTGGCCCAGGAGCCAAGGGCAGGGAACGGGACATGTGTGGCTTTGCATGCAGAGACAGTCAGGGCTCCTCCGAGGAGAACTAGGATCCAGGAACATGGGTATCTGGGACTACAGACCCCGAAGAGGTCCAGAATCCCCTCGCCACCCTGGCCAGACCTCGGGACCTAAGGTCAGAGGTGTCTGGCCCCGTCCCGCCCCTGCCCCACCCCCAACTCGGGGAGAAGCACCACCACTTCCAACCCTCTGGGCTCTAGACCATCCCCCTTCCTGACAAAGACCCAAAGGGCGGGCTTGGTAGGCCAGGCCCAGGCGTCCAGGCAGGCCAGGTGGCCACCGGCTCCCCAAAAACGCACGAGCCTCGGTTGCTTTTCTGCCCCATGTCTAATCCCTGCTCTGGCTTGTCTAGAGACCACATGAGCAGCTGCACACTCGCTCTTTAAGAAAAGAAACAAGGCCGAGCTCAGTGGCTCAGCCTGTAATCCCGCGCCTTTGGGAGGCTGAGGTGAGTGGAT
>NW_007251009.1:23012-23483 GCF_000164805.1 Carlito syrichta | reverse complement strand
CAGTCTGGGCGACAGAGTGAGACTCCGACTCAAAAAAAAAAAAAAGAAAAGAAAAGAAAAGAAACAAGGGCCGGCATGGTGGCTCGTGCCTGTAAACCAGCGCTTTGGGAGGCCAAGGCAGGAGGATCGTTTAAGCCCAGGAATTCGAGACCAGCCTGTGCAACGCAGCCAGACTTCATCTCTACAAAAAAAAAAAACCCCAAAAAATTAGCCAGGAGGGTCCCAGCTTCTTGGTGGGCTGAGGTGGGAGGAGGGTCTCCCAAGCTCAAGCGGTAAGCTGCAATCATGCCACTGCACTCCAGCCTGAGTGACAGAATGAGACCCCCACTCAAAAGAGAAGGAAACACGGACAAAATCACAGCTGAGCCGCTCAGGAGACACAGCGCTAGAGGCCACCAGGCATAGCACCAGGGCGCAAATCAATGAGTCCGGGGCACCTGTTGACTGAAGCCTAGCCTGGGAGCCGGACAG
>NW_007251009.1:19858-22992 GCF_000164805.1 Carlito syrichta | reverse complement strand
GAGGGCCCCTCAACCCCCTCACCCCTGCCAGAGCCCAGCATCATCCCCCCGCCCTGCCTCAGTGCTAAAGACGCTCCCTCTTGAATGGTCCTCAGCCACTGCTGTCCCCACCTGGATGGCCTCACAGAAGCCAGAGGCCAGCCAAGGACACAGCAGAACCAGCCTGGGAGGGGGAGGGCAGACCCCACGCGGGACCCCCAGGTCCACTCTGCCCACCGAGGGACCCCCATAGGTCCGGGAGCAGAGCCTTCTGGGCACAGCTGAGCAAAGAGAGACACAAAAGAGACACTAGCCAACCCCAGCCTCCCCCCGGCAAGGCCGGCAGAGAGATGGGAGTGGTGGCTGGGTGCTCCCCACTCCTTTGGGGGCTGGGACTTCTCATCCGTACCCCAGGCACCTGGGCCACTACAGTGGTCCCACAGGTCAGGGTGCCCAGGGTCACCCACCCAGGTCTGGCTCCAATTCTCCAAGCATCATCTGCAGCACTCTCATCCCCACCCCCACCCCCGTCTTCACCCCTGCAAAGCTCTGAGCACTGAGACTCTGAGCTATGGACACCAACATTTTTGAATTTTTTTTTTTAGTTGTAAATCTCACTCTGCCACCCATGCTGGGGTGCAGTGGCACAATCATGGCCACAGCAACCTTGACCTCCTGGGCTCAGGCAATCCTTCAACCTTAGCCCCTCAAAGAGCTGGGACCACAGGCTCGCATGACCACACCCAGCTCATATTTTATTTTATTGTAGAGATGAGGTCTTGCTATGTTGCTCAGGCTGATCTCAAACTCCTGGCCTCAAGCAATCCTCCTGCCGTGACCTCCCAAAGTGCTGGGATTACAGGCATGAGCCACTGCGTCCAGCCATTTTCATGATTATTTTATCAACATTAAAGAGAACGAAAACACAATTTGAGCACGGTGGCTCAGCCTGTAATCCTAGCACTTTGGGAGGCCAAGTTGAGAGGACTGCCTGAGTCTGGGGGTTCGAGACCAGCCTGGGCAACTTGGTGAGACCTCATCTCTTACAATAAATCACAAAAACTAGCCGGGAGTGGTAGTGGCGTGCATCTGTAGTTCCAGCTACTTGGAAGGCTGAGGCGGAAGGATCACCTGAGCCCAGCAGTTCGAGGCTGCGGGGGCTGTGAGCGTGCCACTGCACTCCAGCCTGGGCAACAGAGTGAGATTCCAACTCAAAAAAAAAAAAAAAAAAAAAAGAAAGAAAATACGATTTGAGACGCACTCGAGTGAGTCAATTAATTCCCTGAACGACTTTCTCGACATCATCGTTTGATTGTGTTTGTTTCAACTTTCCATTTTATGCTACTAAGTGCACACTGGCTCCACCAGGTTTTCCCTGCACCTCTCACAGACACCTTCGTCCCTCATGAGAGTCTCAGCTGCTAGTTTTATAAAGTCTTATTTTCCCCAAGCACATTTTGTATATCTCAATTTTGTTGAGGAATTGCATTTTTCATCCACTTCAGTCAATAACAAACATTACACGTTATCATGTACAGTTTTACTGACCGTCACTTTTGAACTTTTTTTTTTTAAGAGTCAGGGTCAGGCCGGGCATGGTAGCTCAAGCCTATAATCCCAGCACTTTGGGAGGCCGAGGCAAGAGGACTGTCTGAGTCCAGGGGTTCGAGACCAGCCTGGGCAACTTGGTGAGCCCTTATTCTCTACAATAAATCAAAAAATAAGCCAGGCATGGTGGCGTACGCCCGTAGTTCCAGTTACTTGGAAGGCTGAGGCGGAAGGATCGCCTGAGCCCAGCAGGTCAAGGCTGCGGTGGCTATGAGTGTGCCACTGCACTCCAGCCTGGGTGACAGAGTTAGACTCCAACTCAAAAAAAAAGTCAGGGTCTTGCTGCATTGCCCAGGTTTGTTTTGAACTCCTGGCCTCAAGTGATCCTCCCACCTTGGTCTCCCAATGATCATTTCTACCAATAATCATACTTAGCCAGGAATGGTGGCTCACCACCTGTAATCCCAGCACTTTGGGAGGACGAGGCAGAAGGATTGCTTGAGCCCAGGAGTTCAAGATCAGCCTGGGCAACATAGCACCACCTCATCTCTACAAAAAAATCAAAAAATTAGCCAGGCATGGTAGCACACACTTTGAGTCCCCACTGCTCAGCAGACTGAGGCAGGAGGATTGTTTGGGGCCAAAATATTTGCACACTATCCATCCAATAGATAAGGAACTCAAACCACTCAATAGCAAAGTAACAATAAAAATCCAGTTTTAAAATGGGCAAATGATCTAAATAGACGCTTCTCAAAAGCAGGCATACAAATACCCAACAGGCGGCCAGGTATGGTGGCTCAAGCCTGAAAACCCAGCACTTTGGGAGGCCAAGGGAAGAGGACCGCCTGAGCTCAGGCATTTGAGACCAGCCTGGGCAACTTGGTGAGATTTCATCTCTACAATAAATCAAAAAATTAGCCGGGCATGGTGGCTTGCCCCTGTATTTCCAGCTACTTGGAAGGCTGAGTCGGAAGGATTGCCTGAGCCCTGCGGTGGCTGTGAGGGTGTCACTGCACTCCAGCCTGGGCGACACAGTGAGAATCTGACTCTAAAAAACAAAAAAAAACAAATACCCAGCAGGCATATGAAAACACTGCTCAACGTTGCTAATCATCAGAGAAACACAAATCAAAACCAAGCAAGCTATCGCCTCACCCCCGTCAAAATGGCCATTGTCAACAAGACAGAAGAGAACAGATGCTGGTGAGGATGCTGGAGGAGCCAGAATGCTAGTACCCTGCTGGTAGAAATATAAATGAGCACAGCCATTGTGGAAAACAGTATGGAGGGTCCTCAAAACACTAAATATAGACCCACCATATGATCCGGCAATCCCACTGCTGGGCACAGAGCCAAAAGAAAGAAATCTGTATCTCCAAGAGATATCTGCATCCCACATTTGCTGCAATACAGTTCACAACAGCGAGATAAAGAACCAGCCTAGGTGTCCATTGGCAGACGAACGGATAAAGACAATGGGGTTCAGCCATACAAAAAGAAAAAAAGCCGGGCTCAGTG
The DNA here is from genome assembly GCF_000164805.1 of Carlito syrichta. Lineage (NCBI taxonomy): Eukaryota > Metazoa > Chordata > Mammalia > Primates > Tarsiidae > Carlito > Carlito syrichta. Next base: position 19,944 of record NW_007251009.1, on the reverse strand, counting down.
GCTCAGTGCTTTGGGAGGCCGAGGTAAGTGGATTGCCTGAGTCCGCGGGTTTGAGACCCGCCTGGGCAAACTGGCGAGACCTCATC
>NW_007251009.1:18594-19838 GCF_000164805.1 Carlito syrichta | reverse complement strand
GATGGGAACCCCAGAGGTTCCTGGGAAAGAGTTGTCCCCTGCTGTGAAAGGGCTGTATCCTGTTTGGAGGAGTGAGTGGACCTCTACTGCCAATATTTACACATAAGTAGAAATCCTGGATTTCTGTCTTGTTTGGAAAACTAGGCAATTGAGCAGCATCTTGGCTCCATCCCACAGGGCAACTGGAACCCTGCAGCAAGTGCCATCTTCAATGGGCTCACACTCACTATTTTTCCCGCTTCTGTTTTTCTCATACATAGCCTACCCCGCACTCCAGTCTGAGCGACGGAGTAAGACTCCAACTCAAAAAAAAAAAAAAAGAGAGAAAAAATGAACGAAATCCAGTCCTCAGCAGGAACGTGGATAGAGCTGAAAACCATCACACTAAGCGAAATAAGTCAAGCACAGAAAGACAAACATCACAAGTTCTCGTTCATATGTGGGAGTTTAAAAAGTTGATCTCATCAAGGTAGAGAGGAGAATGACCGCCAAGTGTGGTGGCTCATGCCTGTCATCCCAGCACTTTGGGAGGCTGAGGTGGGAGAATGGCCTGAGCCCAGGAATTCAAGACTAGCTTGAGCAACATAACGAGACCACAAAAAAATTAAAAAAAAAAAAAAACTAGTCAGGTGTGGTGGTACACTCCTGTGGTCCCAGCTACTCAGGATTCCTGGTTGAGGTGGAAGGATCACCTGGGCCCAGGAGGTCAAAGCTTCAGTGAGCCATAATGGTGCCACTGCACTCCAGCCTGAGTGACAGAGTGAAGTTCCAACTAGAAAAAGAGAGAGAGAGAGAGAGAGAGAGAGGGGAATGAATACCTGTGGCTGGGAAGGGTGTGGATAAAAAGGTTGGTTAATGGTACAACCGTACAGTTAGATGGAAGGAATAATAAGTTCCAGTGTTTGATAGCACAATAAGGAGGCTATATACAGTTGATAACAATGTATTGTGTATTTCAAAATCTATTGTATATTTCAAACTAGCTAGAAGGCTTGAAAGGTTCCAATACAAAGAAATGACAAAGTCTGAGATAATGTCTGCCCTAATTACCCTGATTCAATCATGACACGTTGTATACACATACCAAAATATCACAAAGTATCCAAAAAGTCACACCTGCAGCCGGGCTTGGTGGCTCAGCCTGTCATCCCGCGCCTTTGGGAGGCTGAGGTGAGTGGATTGCCTGAGCCCGCGGGTTCGAGACACGCCTGGGCAGTGAGACCTCATCTCTACAATAAATCGAA
>NW_007251009.1:8807-18526 GCF_000164805.1 Carlito syrichta | reverse complement strand
CCAACTCAAAAAAAAAAAAAAATCACACCTGCTCCATAAACATGTACCATTATTATGTGCCCACTCAATAAGGAAATGATACTTTTTTTTTTTGAGTCGGAGACTCTGTCGCCCAGACTGGAGGGCAGTGACTGCTCTCGGCCACCGCAGCCTCACCTGCTGGGCCCAGGCGATCCTTCCGCCTCAGCCTTCCGAGTAGCTGGAACTACAGGCGCGCGCTACCATGCCCGGCTAATTTTTTAATTTATTGTAGAGATGAGGTCTCACCAAGTTGCCCAGGCGGGTCTCAAATCCGCGGGCTCAGGCAATCCACTCAAGTCAGCCTCCCAAAGTCACGGGATGACAGGCTGAGCCACCGAGCCCGGCTGAAATGATACATTTTTAAAGATTGTGGGGGGAAACCACAACAACAAACCCACCAAAAGGCAAGAGAGACTCAGAGACGTGGTTCTCAAAGCCACACCGAGACCTGAAGAGCAAGAGAGACATGCTGGTGACTGGTCCCACATCCCTCAGGATCCTGACCCCTGGACAGACCTTGTCCCCCTAAAAAGAGGCAGGGCCCACACTCCCTGAGGCCCACTGTCCCATAACTGAGCCCGGTGCTCCTCAGATGCTGAGGAAGAAAGAGGAAGCCCAGAGGGAGGCCACCCTCGGCCATCTCCCGCATAGCTTCACACAAGGGTGCTGTCCTCGTCAGACCTGGGCTCACTCCTGGGGTCCACCGAGGCAGGGCAGGGGCCCAAGCTCGGGATCCTGAGCGTAAGACCGTCTCCCCATAGAGCGGGCTTGCTGGCTCATGACGGTGCAACTGTCCCAAGTCACAAGCAGACACGACTGGCTGAGAAGCGGACAAGGCGAGTGAGGTGCCTGCGACAGAACCACCACGAGTTATTGCCCGATTAAAGCTTTACTGGATCAATAGCAATAAAGGAGTTTCCAAAAAATCAATGAGAGGCAATGCCCTTCCTTAAGAAAAAAAACACTTTCCGTGGGCAAAAACCACTTAAAAAAAGCAGGTTCAACTATGTGGAGTGTGGAGGCCTTGTGGCTGGTGTCTGCCGGGCGGTCTTGTTACTGGAGATGAATCCCACCTGCTGCGGTGGCGAATGTCACATCTGTTCCTGACCTTCCGGGTAAGCTGCACGTTTCTGATGGCACAGCAGCAAATATGACAGACAGGGTTGGCCGGGCACAGGGGCTCATGCCTGTCATCCCAGCACTCTGGGAGGCCAAGGAGGGAGGATCACTTGAGCCCAAGAGTTCGAGACCAGCCTGGGAACCTAGGGAGACACTGTTCCTACAAAAAAAAAAAAAAGAGCCAGGTGTGGAGGTACACACCTGTAGTCTCAGTGACTCAGGAGGCTGAGGCAAGAGGATCGTTTGAGGTTGAGGCCGCCGTGAGCTGTGGGCCACTGCACTCCAGCCTGGGCGACAGAGTCAGACTCCGACCGGACAGGGACAAAGAATCTGAAATTCAGTCCATGCCAATCAAAAACTCCCTTCCTGGGAGGCTGGGGCCTGCGTCACACCCTCCAGGGCGATTCATCCCCTCCTTCGAGTCCAGCAAACCTGGACACTGACCAGGGTCGGCGCCACAGAGACAGGAAGAGGAGCAGAAAGGTCAAAGCCAGACAGGAAACACCTCAGGGTGGAGTCAAAACATCTCCCAACTCTGGTCAGGGAGGATTCCAGACGGGCCACGGGAAGAGTTCCAATGACAACGGGAGACTTGAACCCTGAGAGCCGACTCGGGATGCCCCCCGCCCTCGTGTTGCCCAAGCCCGAGCCCAAGGCCTCTCTTCACCACTCACCTCCAACCCATCCCAGGGTTCCCCACCCCTCCCGCACTCACAGTGCCCGTCGGTTTCTCTGTTCCCACTCCCCTCGCCGTCCAATCCTCCATCCTCCAGCCTGAGCCACCAAACCACATCAGCCTCCTCCCCGCTCCTAGCCTCCACCTCCCCTCCAGCCTCGGGGCTCCAGGTCTGCCTCACCAGCCTGGCCCCAGCAGGGCCTTTTTTTTGGGGGGGGGGGGGTACAGGGTCTGGCTCTGTGACCAGGCTGAAGCGCTGCAGCCTGACAGTGGTTCGCAGCCTGACAGTGGCTCGCTGCGGTCTCCAACTCCTGAGGTCAAGGTTATCCTCCCACCTCAGCCTCCTGAGTAGCTGGGACTACAGGCGCACACCACGCAGGGCTCAGTGTTTTTGTTTTTCTTTTTAATGTTTGTTGCTCAGGCTGGCCTTGAACTCCTGGCCCCAAGTGATCCTCCTGCTAGACAGACATGTTAGGGCTGCAGAGAGGGGCAGCTCCCCACAGCCCAGCCACAAACAGGAAAGTTGCAGGGTCTGAGGGTGCAGGCGCTCCTGCCCCATCCCCCACTCCCCTGCTCCTCGCCCTTCCTGCCACTGGCCCCTGGTACCAGACGCTCCCTCCACGGTGGGGCCTGACCTGGCCAGTGACTCCTTGACCACAGCAAACGCAAATGACTTCCTCGGTTCCTGTTTTTGTCTTGGGCCTCCCCAGCCAACAGATGTTTCATTTAAGCAGCTAAATTGCCACAAAATACACCCAGAGAGATGACAGACCATTTCTCCCGGGGTTTATTTGCATGAGGAGGGAGCGGCGTGTGAATGTTCTAATTCTCTTTTTTTTTTTGAGTTGGAGTCTCACTCTGCCGCCCAGACTGGAGTGCAGTGGCCGCTCCCGGCCACCGCAGCCTCGACCCGCTGGGTTCTGGCGATCCTTCCACCTCAGCCTTCCTAGTAGCCGGAATTACAGGTGCGCGCTACCACGCCCGGCTGATTTTTTTTTTTGAGTTGAACTCTCACTCTGTCGCCCAGACTGGAGTGTAGTGGCCGCTCCCGGCCACCACAGCCTCGACCTGCTGGGCTCCGGCGATCCTTCCGCCTCAGCCTTCCAAGCAGCTGGAATTACAGACATGCGCTACCACACCCGGCTGGTTTTTTGATTTATTGTAGAGATGAGGTCTCGCTGCCCAGGTGGGTCTCGAACCCACGGGCTCAGGCAATCCACTCACCTCAGCCTCCCAAAGGTGCGGGATGACAGGCTGAGCCACCGAGACCGGCTTAATTCTTTTTTGATGAAAAAAAATTTTTATTACAAACATGAGTTAAGAGCAAATGAGAGCAGCCAGCGGCCCATAAACAGGGATGGAGGGTGTAAACGGTACCAGCCCCAGGATCTCAGGAGCCCGCACCGCCAGGCAGAGAGAACTCTGGACCACAGAGGCGGCAAGTTGCAGGTTCCAGTCCCACCACCTCTGCTGGGGGGGCACCATCTTTGGGCTCTCTGAGCCTCAGTTTCCAAAGCTTTCCAAAGGAATGGGTTAGAACCATAGTACAAGGGCCATCAAGAGGCAGAAAAAGTCCTCTCTGGGGCTAGGCCCCCGGGGGAGCCCCTGGGTGTCTCATGGGTCATGACCACCCTGGCCAGCACCCCCTGGCAGTTCCTGGCAGCCCCGAGCTCAGGAGAGGGCCGCACATTCTTGGCTAAGGCCTGTCCAGCGTGAGACACCACCCTGGCTGACCCCACGCAGAAAGGCAGCCCAGGTGCAGGCCTGTACCTCCAGGGCCACGAGGGAGAAGGCTGGGGCTAGAGCCGTCCCCCAGAGGAGGTGAGGGGCAGCTGGGCACTCTGGGTTCCCACCCAGGCTGATCGTTTCCCACACTGCAGAGGACAGCCATCGCTGCCAGGCGGGGACCCGCTAACATGTGGCCAGGCCCAAGCGGGAGGGAACAGGGGTCCCAGGAACTGGTCCAGGGTGTGGCCACATCATGGGTCATGAATTGACAGAAACTGCTGCTCAAGGGCCACCCCCAGAGCAGGGCGGCAGCCAGCACCCCCCCCCCCCCAGGAAGGGCAGCTCCTGATCCCACAGGGTGAACAGAGCTCTGAAGACAAAATAAAGTCCCTGGGTCTAGGCACAGTGGTTCATGCCTGTAATCCCAGCACTTTGGGAGGCCAAGGAGAGAATATCACTTGAGCCCAAGAGTTCGAGCCCAGCCTGGGCAACAGAGCGAGACCACGTCTCTACAGAAAAATTCAAAAATTAGCTAGGTGTGGTGACACGCACCTATAGTCCCAGCTACTCGGGAGGCTGAGGCAGGAGGATCACCTGAGCCCAGGAGGTCGAGGCTGTGGTGAGTCGTGATGGTGCCACTGCACTTCAGCCTGGGTGATGAGATCCCGACTCAAAAGGCAAATATGTAGTTAAGATCCCTCAGACTGTGGAACCCCAGAGAGTAAATGTGAGTCCCTAAACCAAGAGGAGGCAGGTGGCATCACCCAGGTCTACAGAGATGCAAACCTTACCATCCCACAAAACACCCACAGAACACACCTGCACACTGTACCCCCGAAGTTAAAAGAAAAAAGCTCAGCCAGGCTCAGTGGCTCAGCCCGTAATCCCACGCCTTTGGGAGGCTGAGGTGAGTGGATTGCCTGAGCCCGCGGGTTCGAGACCCGCCTGGGCAGCAAGACCTCATCTCTACAATAAGTCAAAAAATTAGCTGGGCGTGGTAGCGCGTGCCTGTACTTCCAGCTACTTGGAAGGCTGAGGCGGAAGGATCGCCGGAGCCCAGCAGGTCGAGGCTGCGGTGGCCGGGAATGGCCATACCCCTTGGCCCAGAAATGATGCTGCCGAAAGCCATCACACACACACCAGCCACCCATCACACACACACGCACACACACACGCACACACGCACACACGCACACACACAAAGAGCTCCTAAAAGGGAGGAAGGTGGATGGTCTGGATTTTTATTTTTGAGTCCGGGTCTCGCTCTGTCACCCAAGCTGGAGGGCAGTGGCCTGACCACAACTCACGGCAGCCTCGACCTCCTGGACTCAGACGACCCTCCCGCCTCAGCCTCCCGAGCAGCTGGGACTACAGACTCCACCCCAGCTCCACCCAGCTAATTTTTTTGGTTTTTTTTTGAGTTGGAGTCTCACTCTGTCGCCCAGACTGGAGGGCAGTGGCCGCTCCCGGCCACCGCAGCCTCCGGCGGTCCTTTCGCCTCAGCCTTCCGAGTAGCCGGAATCACAGGCACGCACTACCACGACGGGGTGATTTTTTGATTTATTGTAGAGATGAGGTCTCGCTGCCCAGGCGGGTCTCGAACCCGCGGGCTCAGGCAATCCACTCACCTCAGCCTCCCAAAGGCGCGGGATTACAGGCTGAGCCACCGAGCCCGGCTAATTTTTTTTAATTTACTGTCGAGACGAGGTCTCCCTATGTTGCCGAACTCCTGGGCTCAAAGTCATCACCCTGCCTCGACCTCCCGAGTGCTGGGCTGACAGGCACGAGCCACTGCACCAGGGCTGGATTTACCAACTGAGGTCTTTCCTCCCAGAGAAGGCCTCAGGCCTTGCGGACACCCTCCTCAGCTCCTAGTTTAGCAGCCTGGCAGCACATGGGCACCCACAGGGCACCCTCCACTAGACACCTCCAGGGCTCACATCCCACGGCGCCCAGAGGTTGGGGCAGGGGCGGCTCCAGGAACGCTGCATCACGGGCCCATGAAGAAAATCTGAGATTCTCCCAAGGAAAACAGCAGAGAAAACCCACGTCCTGATGAAAAGCAGGAACAGCCTTTGCTCTCTGGTTCCTAGAGACACACAGCTATGGACGGCCGGTCTCCCCCAGGCCTGTGCCTCCTCAAGAAACAGCAGAAGACGGACTTGCCAACGGGGGCAAAGAGATTCTCGGAGCACTGAGGGCGGAGTCGCCGGTGCAGCTTCTTCCCCCAAGTGATGACACACTCAGCCAGACGGCGGCGGAGGGGCTTTGTGACTCACCCCAGTGAGGCGGCCTGGCTTCGCAGACCCCCAAGGCCCTCCTCCCGCCCACTCTCAGAGGCGGGGTGGGCAGACATGAAGGGCTCATCCTACAGGTAAGGCAACTGAGGCCTAGCACGGGAGCTAGCGGTGCAAGACCTCACGTGCTCGTTAGACCCACCTTCCTTTATCAACTGCCCGGACTCAGACGCTGATTACTCGAGGGAGGCGGCAGGGGGTGGGAGGCGGCAGGGGGTGGGAGGCGGCGGCCTTTCTCCTCCAAGTCCAGGGCGGAAAGGGGAGGAGACGTGCATCTGGGAGGCCACGCCTGGCTTGCCACCCCCTAGCCTCGCCCAGAAGAGAGAAGTGAGGCCATGAAACCCCAGAGAGCCCAGCCTGGGTCACCCAGCCCTGCCCTGGTACCGAGTCAGCGCACATGGAGACCTAAGGCCACGAGGCAGGCCATGGGAAAGGCCCCAGCTCGGAGGGTTTGGACAAGTTCCCTCTGCACACAGATGCACAGACCCGAGGGCGCTGAGTGGCGTGGGACACTGTCTCCGTCACCCTGCCTCTTCACGCCCGCCCCGCATGGGGGAGCCCAGTGCCGCCCACGAAACCCAGAGTTAAGACATTTGCCAACAAGTCCCACAGTGGGGAGAGAACGGGCTTCCGGAGCACGGGAGCACTTTTCCTCCACCCCCGGGAGAAACGTACCCCGAGCATCCCTACGTCCTGACCCTGGAGGTGACAGTCCTGACCCTGGAGGTGACAGCGGTGCAGACGCTCACCCCAGACAGGAAGGAGACAGAGCAGCCAGGGGCAGCCCGGCTGGCGGCGCCCAGCCCCCACACCCGGCAGCACCAGGCGCTCAAAACACCATCCCCTCCCCCTCTGACTCCGTGGTCAAGGGTGGGGGGCCGTCGACGCGCCCCCACCGGGATAGCTCCCTCGTCCTTTGGAACTCTGGGACACGGCCCGCGTGTGGCTGGCTGGTGGGACTCTGCCCGCCCGTCAACGCCCCCATCACGAAAACGGACCCGTGTGTCCCCAAAGAATTAGACCAAGATGCAGGCCTGCCCCCCCAGGGATAAGCGCCGAGCTCCTGCTCAGCTGACAGCAGAGAGAGAGCAGCTGGGCGGAGGGACAACAGGGCAATTAGGGGGGAGGAGGAAGCCAGGGCCTGGCAGGGCCAGCGGCCAGCAAGTCATAACACAAGCTCTCCACGCCAGGAAGGGAGGGGGGCTGGGGAGTGACTGGCCTGTTCTAGAACACCCCTCACCCCCACCCGGCTGGCTCCTGTTGTTGTCCACAGCTCAGCAAAAAGGGCACTTCCTCCAGGAAGCCCCCAGCCCTGCCCCCCTCACTGGCCGGACACACACAGTAAATACCTTCTGCACAGAGGAACTAGTCAGGCCCCCCGCAAGCCTGGGATGAGTAGGGGAGGGACCCCAGAGCGGTCACAGGGTCTCCTCCAAGCGCCAGGTACCTGCAGACATCCACCCGCCACAGGGGAAGGGAGGGGGGAACTGAACAGGGGCAGCAACGGGCACACTGGCAGGGCCTCCGCGGCTACCCATCCTGCGCTGGGCCATGCTCTTGCCTGCCTCCGGCTATGAGCACCCGACATCTACAGGGGAGCGGGAAGGAGCATGTGAGTGCACCACCTCCTCGCTGCAGAAATGGGCAAACCAGCCAGGCCAGTGGCTCTGGCTTGTCATCCCAGCACTTTGGGAGGCTGAGGCAGGAGGATGGCGTGAGGCTAAGAGTTCAAGACCAGCCTGGGCAATATAGCGAGACCTCTTCTCTACATAAAAATAAAAAAATTAGTCAAGCATGGTGGCAAGTTTCTGTAGTCCCAGTTCATTCACGAGGCTGAGGCTGGAGGATCACCTGAGCCCAGGAGGTCAAGGCTGTGGTAAGCCATGGTCGTGCCAGTGCACTCCAGCCTGGGCAAGAGTGAGGACCTAAAGCCGGGCTCGGTGGCTCAGCCTGTCATCCCGCGCCTTTGGGAGGCTGAGGTGAGTGGATTGCCTGAGCCCGCGGGTTCAAGACCCGCCTGGGCAGCGAGACCTCATCTCTACAATAAATCAAAAAATCAGCCAGGCGTGGTGGTGCACGCCTGTAATTCCAGCTACTCGGAAGCGGAAGGATTGCCGAAGCCCAGCAGGTGAGGCTGCGGTGGCCGGGAGCGGCCACTGCACTCCAGTCTGGGCGACAGAGTGAGACTCTAACTCAAAAAAAAAAAGAGTGAGGACCTGACTCAAAAAAAAAAGGGTAAACCAAGGAAAGGTGTCTGAGGGCAGACACCAGCAGGCTACTGTCTCCAGTTAGACTTGCAAATGACTCTCTTCTTCACTGCACTGTTCACCCACTCAAGAGGCCCACACGCCCCTGCCACCAGCCAGGCACCGCACCAGGGAGACCACAGGTCAGCACACAAAGGCTCTGCTTCCAGGACTTCCAGAGGGGACACCAGCTCTTCTGACCAGCAGGTCAACAGCCTTCATCAAGGTCTGTCCTTGCCCCACTAGCGGGAGCTCAGGCCCAGCGGGGAGCAGAGTTTGCCCACCCTCCTCCTGCAAGGCCTCCGAGGTGCTGGGTACCCCAGATAGAGAGAGCATGCCCACGGCCCGCAGCAGGCCCAGTCCACCTCAAGGCCTTATTCACACCTCTTTCTGTGGACACTAAGGCTGGCGACAGCACCAACCATCTGTTTCAAGAAATAAGGGGGATTACCTGAGCCCTGAGTTTCGAGACCAGCTTGGGCAACTTGGCAAGACCTTGTCTCTACAATAAATCAAAAAATTGGCCGGGCTCGGTGGCTCAGCCTGTAATCCCACACTTTGGGAAGCCAAGGTGAGAGGATTGCCTGAGACCGCGGGTTCAAGACCTGCCCGGTCAACTTAGCAAGACCTCATCTCTACAATAAATCAAAAAATGAGCCGGGCGTGGTAGCTCGCGCCTGTAGTTCCAGCTACTTGGAAGCCTGAGGCAGAAGAATCGCCGGAGCCCAGCAGGCTGAGGCTGCAGCGACAGAGTGGGACTCCAACTCAAAAAAAATAATAATAATAATAATTAGCCAAGAGTAGTGGCACGTGCCTATAGTCCCACCTACTCAGGAGGCTGAGGGAGGAGAATCACCTGAGGCCAGGAGGTCAAGGCTGCAGTGAGCCGTGATCCTGCCACTGCACTCCAGCCTGGGCAAAAGAGGGAGACCCCGACTCAAATTTTTAAAAAGAGGCGAGGCAGAATTTGAACTCAGGTCTGAGAGGGCCCAGGTTTGTGCTAATCTCCACACCAGGGATGTGTCAGCTATCCGGCTGCCCAGCTGCACTCAAGGTCAGGCCTGGAGAAGGGATCAGGGTGGGAGGCGGGTTCCCCAGGCGGGGGCTGCACAAAGTGGGCTCAGGCTCAGCCAGTGCAGGCAGGGCGTGGGGGTTCGAGGGCTCCAGGAAGGAGCGGATGCGCCGTAGCAGTCCGGAACTCGGACAGAGGATGTTGACAGGGCGGGAGGACGGCCGACAGGGACTTCCTGCGGCAGAGACCCAGAGCCCAGGGCCACGGCTGCTCACAGGACGGGCAGTGAGAGCTGACCCAGGGCCCAGGACCCGGCCCAGGCCCCAGTCCCGTGGTAGATGTGCCTTGCCAGCCTTGGGCCCGTGAGACCCCTCGAGACCCCTGACCTGCCAGAACCCAGTGGAACTCATCTGAATGGCCCATTAGGGGGCACCCAGGCAGCACGAGGGGAAGACGGGGACCCCGGGGTCTCACCTGAAGCACCCAGCCTCTTTTCTTGTCTCACTCTGCATCTGAAAGTGCCATCTTTTTTCTTTCTTTTTTTTTTGAGTCGGAGTCTCACTCTGTCGCCCAGACTGGAGTGCAGTGGCCGCTCCCGGCCACCGCAGCCTTGCCTGCTG
>NW_007251009.1:3424-8574 GCF_000164805.1 Carlito syrichta | reverse complement strand
TTTTTTTGATTGGGGGTGTCACTCTGTTGCCCAGGCTAGAGTACAGTGGCACCATCACAGCTCACTGCAGCCTCGACCTCCTGGGTTCAGGCGATTCTCCCACCTCAGCCTCCTGAGTAGCTGGGACTACAGGCGTGCACCACCATGCCCAGCTAATTTTTTGATATTTTGTAGCGACGAGGTCTCGCTATGTTGCCCAGGCTGGTCTTGAACTCCTGGGCTCAAGTGATCCTCCTGCCTCGGCCTCCCAAAATGCTTGGGACACCAGGCATGAGTCACTGTGCCCAGCCTGAATGTGCTATCTTTATTTCTTCGTTATTCCTTATTCTGTTCTCCTTCCAGAAAGTCAGCAACACAGCACAGAGTCTCTCTCTGCCTCTGTTGCCCGATGCCAAGAGCAGGTGTTCAGAAAATGGGAGTTGCGCAATGACAGATGCGCCCTCCTCAGTCACCTGGGGGCAGGTGAAGGCAGGCCCAGAAGCCACACAGCCAGGCCAGGTGCGGTGGCTCATGTCTATAACTCCAGCACTTTGGGAGGCTGAGGCAGGAGGATCATTTGAGTCTGGGACTTCAAAATCAGCCTGGGAAAAGAGTGAAACCTCATCTCTACAAAAACAAAAAATCAAAAAAGCTATCCAGGCGTGATGGCACACACCTGTAGTTCCAGCTCCTCAGGAGGCCAAGAAAGGAGGACTGCTTGAGTCCAGCCAAGGAAGAAAGACAGTCAGCAGGCGGCTCAGCACCACCCGGGTCAGGCTCAGTGGTGAGCGGCGGACATCATCTTTTTCTTTTTGAGTCGGAGTCTCGCTCGGTCACCCAGACTGGAGTGCAGTGGCCGCTCCTGGCCACGCAGCCTCGACCTGCCGGGCTCCAGCGATCCTTCCGCCTCAGCCTTCCGAGTAGCCGGAATTACAGGCGTGCGCTACCACGCCCGGCTGATTTTTTGATTTATTGGAGAGCTGAGGTCTCGCCAAGTTGCCCAGGCGGGTCTCGAACCCGCGGGCTCAGGCGATCCACTCACCTCAGCCTCCCAAGGCACGGGATTACAGGCTGAGCCACTGAGCCCGGCTCAGACATTATCATTAATCAGCAGACCTGCCTGGTATGCAGCCCACCTGTGCCCACCTGCTGCTGACACGGATTTCACAAACACCCCGGCCAGCAGTGACCCGGAGTGGGCTAGGGGCAGCTCGTGGCAGCCTCAGCCTTGTCCACACAGAGACCCCTTTCTGTCGAGAAGCCACCCATCTCCACCTTCAGCTACCACAAGTCACCCTGTATTCAAGGTCAGTTCAAGTGCTATCTCCTCTCGAAAGCCCCTGCCACCACCCTGCCCCCAGAGGTGCAAGCATCCCCCACTGCCGAGGACTCCCAAAGCTTGTGTGTGCCCCATCTGCAGCTCTGTCCAGCCCAGGACCCCTGGGGAGGAGCAAGAGAAGGGGTGAGATCCCTTTCGGCGGGTGTCTCTAGTTGCCGGCAGATTCTGCTTCACCCTGTGGGTCCTGGTGCCATTACTAATGGCTCCCCTTGGGACCGGGCACGGCGGCTCACGTCTGTAATCCCAGCACTTTGGGAGGCCAAGGTGAGTTCGAGACTAGCCTGGGCAGCATAGCAAGACTCCATCTCTATAAAAAACACAAAAATTAGCCAGGCGTGGTGGTGCGTGCCTGTAGTCCCAGCTACTCAGGAGGCTGAGGAAGGAGGAGAGTTTGAGCCCAAGAGGTCGAGGCTGTGGTGAGCTATGATCATGTCACTGCACTCCAGCCTGGGCAACAGAGTGAAACCCTTGACTCAAAAAAAAAAAAATACTGTTTTAACTGCAAAGGGGACATGGAAGTGATGTCCGAAAAGCCCGTCTTCATCAAGTAACTGCACTCCAGCCTGGACAACAGAGCGAGACCCTGTCTCTGAAAACTAAAAATAAAAAAAGAGCTCCCCCCCTTCTGCTCAGACTGAAGTGATGTGGGGACCATCTGGCTCAGCCAGGTGGAGGTGGGGCTGGCTGTGATCCCAAGTGCCCGTGGCCGTGACAGCACCCACTACCTGAGCAAAGCTCCAGGGTGCACCAGGAGGCATACCAAGGGCTCGGGTTAAGCTGAAGCTGGGCAGCAGAAGGGGGGACTGGGGGCGGCGGATAAACCAGACAGCAAGTAGAGGCCAGTGCCCAGCAGGGGAGCCAGCCTCAGGCTGGGGTGGGCTGCAGGATCCTGGGACTCAGAGGGCCAGGGACGGCCCTGGACACACATTTTCCACACCAAATCCTCCCTGGAGGCTTCGAGGGGGCCACAGTTACCCCAAGTCAGACGAGGAGAAGAACAGATCACCCTGAAGATTCTGACCCAGGCCGTGCAGTCGAGCGAGCCCCACCTGCCAGCGCCGCCATGGGCAGTTCATTGTGTTTGCAAAATATTTCCAAGGAGGCGCCAAACTCGAGAGCCCCGGCCTCCATCTGGAAGGTGGGGCTGAGAGGGGAGTCGGCCATCACCGGCTCCAAGGGTGGGTGAGGCCACAGAGGTGGTGCCCGGCCTCTGCCCGGCATGAGGAGGCCACAGAGGCGGCACCCGGCCACTGCCCGACACAAGAGAGCCAGGGAGAAAGCTCTGGTCCTGACTGAGAGCCTCCTATTCGACCAGCCCAGGCCAAGGGCTTTCCATGCAATTGAAGACATAATTGCAAACTGTGTGCGTGGAAGGAGAAATCCCGGGCCGGCCAAGCGCCCTTCTCCGGGGACCTGAGTCAGCCTGCAGGATGGAAAAGCTCCGGGACAGACCTCCGAGCACACGGCAGCAGTGACCAGGCACAACGGGCCAGCCAGAGGACCTGCAGAGGGGAAGCCGTGAGGGGGGCAAGCCACAGGAGGTGGCCACGGCAGGGTGGTGTCCCCCAGGCCAGAGCAACACAGGGGGTTGGAGCCACACGTGCTGGGCCCGCAGCGGAGGGCACCACAGACCAGGCTGGGGTGGGAGACCCCAAGAGCCGGGGTGAGGGAAGCAAGTAAGAGGGGGCTTAGCAGCCTACAGCCGCCACCTGGTTTAGCAGGGCCCACCAAGTTTCTCGGAACCCGCCGCCCACTTTCACACCGCCTGGTTTTGTGCAATCTGCCAGCTCAGAAAGGCTTTTGCATTCTTAAATGGTTGGGCATGGAGGGAGGGGTGGGCGCAGGCATCCAAAGACTAATATTTCTTGCCACATGAAAATGACATGAATTTTAAATCTCATTCTCCATAAATAAACGTCACCGGTGCACAGCCACGCGCCCCCGTTCACAGCTCAGCCAATGGCCGCCTTCACGCTGCAGGGGCCGGGCTCAGCAGTCGTGACAGAGGCAGTCCAGTCTAAAATAGCTACTACCTAGCCCCGCTTGGGAGACATGTGCCACCCTGGGAGACAGACGGCAGGGCCCAGGCGGAGGCGGCAGGACAGAACACCCGGGCTCTGAGGGGTCAACAGCAGGGTGGCATGGCTGGGCCTGGGGGTACAGGGGTGTCTGGGCACCTGTCCAGGGTCCCCAGCACTAGTCCCCCCGGCTCACCAGCTCTGTCGCTGTCCTGGGCGTCCCATCTGTCACACTAATAAGCCATGGCCCAGAGACACGGCCCGGACACAGGGACAGGAGGAAGAGGACACGACTTCCTCCAGGGAGGGGACATTCTCAGTCACCAGAGCCTCGTGGCAAGAAAGGGCTCACCTGAGGTACAGGGATTAGGGGGACACTCACCCGCGTGAGGCCTCCAGTGAGGTCCAGCCTCCAGCCAAGGCCGCCGCCCCAACCCCGGGGCCCAGGCACACAGCAAGACGCCAAGTCTCGAAGACCTGAACAACGCCTCACACACAGCCTTCTCCTGGGTTTGACCTGGGCCCACAGCAAAGCCCAATGCTCAAAATCACAGCTCACCAGGCCAACAACCCACCCAACTCCGGAGCCGGGCATGCCCTCCCTGGGGCCTGATGCTCTCCCAGGCTCAAATCCTCCTCAGTGCCACCTGCAAGGGCCACTCCCGGTCAGTCTGGTCCCCAAAAGCCTGAACCTTCCCACCCCCGGACACAGCCAGGCATGTGGGGACGCTACGGCCTGGAGAGTCCATGTTTCTCTGCTTTGTTTTCAAGACAGCCCCCCTCCCCCTCAGGAGCCTTTTCACACTTTCTTCCTAACCATCTTCCCTGCGTGAAACGTTAATAGCACAGAGGTACTGTTTTTATGATTTGTGTCGTTCGCACATCTGGGCTTTACTCGCAAAAATAAGGTTTCTTAGGCAGAGCATGGTGGCTCATGCCTGTAATCCCAGAACTTTGGGAGGCCAAGGCAGGAAGATCACTTGAGCCCAGGAGTTCGAGATCAGCCTGGGCAACATCATGAGACCTCGTCTCTACAAAAAAGCAAAATATTAGCTGGGCGTGGTGGTGTGCGCCTGTAGTCCCAACTACTCGAGACGCTGAGGTGGGCAGATCACCTGAGCCCGGGAGGTGGAGGCTGTGCTGAGCTATGATCGTGCCACTGAATTCTAGCCTGAACCACAAAAAGACTTGTCTCAAAAAAAAAAAAAAAAGATTTCCTTACCCCCAAAGATGGATTTTTACCTCCTCAGGGGCAGCAATACCCCTGTTGAGAAATGCACAGATTAGGTAAAATGTATCACTAAAATTAGCATTACAAGGCTCTTTTACTTTTTTATTATGATTTCTTTTTTTTTTTTCCTTGAGCCAGGATCTCACTCTGTCTCCCAGGCTGGAGTAGAGTGGCATGATCATAGCTCACTGCAGCCTTGAACTTCCCGGCTCAAGCAATCCTCCAGCCTCAGTCTCCCAAATAGCTGCAACTATATGTGCACGCCACCATGCCCAGCTAATTTTTTTTTTTTTTTTTTTTTTTGGCAAAGACAAGGTCTTGCTGTGCTGCCCAGGCTGGTCTCAAACTCCTGGGCTCAGGCGATCTTCTCACCCTGGCCTCCCAAAGTGCTGGGACTACAGATGTGAGTCACCATGCCTGGGCTTATTTTTAAAAAACAGAGACAGGGTCTCACTTGTTGCTCAGGCTGGTCTTGAAATTCTGATCTCAAGCAATCCTCCTGACTCCACCTCCCAAAGTGCTGGGATTACCAGCATAAGCTTCCATGCCCAGCCTTTTTTTTTTTTTTTTTTAAATATAGAGA
>NW_007251009.1:0-2861 GCF_000164805.1 Carlito syrichta | reverse complement strand
TCCAGTCTGGGCGACAGAGTGAGACTCCGACTCAAAAAAAAATAAAAAAAAATTAAAAAATAGAGAGATAGAATCTTGCTATGTTGCTCAGGCTGGTCTCAAAATCCTGGGCTCAAGCAATCCTCCCCACTCTGCCACCCAAAGTGTTGGAATTACAGGCGTGAGCCACTGCACCCCGGCAAAAAAAAAATTGTTTTTAGTAAAATCAACCCCCCTCAAAAAAAAAAAAGAAAAGGCTTCCTTGTCCCTGACAATCAGCCTTCTTGCCTCTGCTCCCAGCAACCTCATGCTTCCTACCTCAGCCTCACCAACAACCCTCCTGCTGGCACTGGGGAACTCCCCAGGTACTGGGGTCACTTTTGCAGTCAACAAACACGTCACTAACACCCGCTGGGCGTCCCTGCTTGACTAGAAGCTTCGTGAGAGCAGGGACGGTTCTCCAGCCCGCTCCTCCCTCCCCTCACGGGCACAAAGCCTGGGTGATGTGTGGCGGGGGGCTCAGCAATTATTCCTTGAACAAAGGCACAAAGGACAAGGGAGCAGAGGAACGGAGGGAGGCCTGGCTCTGAGGGACACAGAGACCGCAAACCCAGCCACAGCCCCGGCTTGCAGGGGGTGTGCAACCTGGGGCAGGGGGCGGGGGGTACCGCTCTGGGATTCCGGCGACCATCATGCTCTCTGTCTGGTTCCTGAATTTTGCAGAGCAAGCTGGAGTACACGTGTCAGCAAACAAAGACCGGAGAAAGCAAAGACCCCCTAGAACACGCACTACCCCGCCAGACGGCATGGGGCGAGGGTGAGATCAAGGCAGGTTCCCGGGAGGAGAGGGTGCCCAGACTCGCTCCCACGGGAAGAACCCGCTAGAAGGAGAGAGCAGGTCTTCCAGCAAGGGCACGGCATACAACAAGCACGGATGAAACGGGATCAGGGGAGAGAGATGCCAAAAAGTTGGCCAGGCCGGAGCGTCAGGGAGCAGGAGGAGTTGAGCAGAGCAGGGGGAGACAAACCCCGCGGCCCGGGCCCCGAGTTTCCTCTGGGCTGTGTCCCAGCAGACGGTTCCCCAATCTGTTCAGCGGGGAGAAAGGCACTGGGCTGAGGTGGGCAGTCAGAGGCTGGGCAGGTGGTGTCCCAAGGTACAAACTGCAGGCCAAACACAAGGCTGTCTGGCGGCCTGGGCAACCTCCAGACACGCTCGGGTTCTTGCTAGGATCAGCAGATTGTGGCCACAGCTAATTAGCTTAATTAAACCCAGAGTGGCTTCCGGGCATTTTGGATATAAATAAAACGAAGTGTATCCTGCCAGCTCCAAGAAAGCATGACCAGCTGGGCAACTGGGATCTCTCTGTGACCATCTCCTGGTACCCGGCTCTGTATATAGCAGATACTCAATAAATGCACATTGCTATTATGCTCCTTTAAGGCGACAACCCAGGTGAGATCAGTTCAAAGTTTATCTCAAAGTGCACAACTCGCCAGCAAAGGATCGCAGGCACACACCTCTCGCCCATCCGCCCCATGAAAACAGACACACACCACAACGAACCCAAGCACGCGGCCGGGAATATCCCTCAGAAAGTCAGCAAGACAGCTTAGGGAAACCTTCTGAAGTCAAAATTTATTTAAGCAGAACTGGAGGGAGACCCAAGTTCCTGTGAGTTTCGCCACTTATCTGGGTGACCTGAACTTTCACTGCCTCATCCACGATACAGGGGTGGCATTCTCCACCCGGGATGCTGCGATGCCCAGAGCCAGACAGGTAAGGAAGTGCAGCTGCAATTTTTCCCATGATCCAACCACTATGGACCAAGTGCCACCGTCCCTCAACACCCCTAAGAAATGTAAGTTGCCAGGCCGGGCACGGTGGCTCACCCCCATCACCCCAGCACTTTGGGAGGCCGAGGCAGGAGGATCACCTGAGACCAGGAAACCTGCCTGGGCAACACAGCGAGACCTGGTCTCTACAAAAAACATGGTGACACCTGGTTTCTACTCGAGAGGCTGAGGCTGAAGGAGCCCCCGAGTCCAGGAAGTCGAGGCTGCGGTAAGCTGTGATCGGGCCACTACACTCTAGCCTGAGCGACAGAGTAAGACCCCCGACTCAAAAAAAAAGGGTAAGTTTCCAAGAGAGTAGAGAGCAGCCACAGGGTCATGTGCAGCCCTACATGGTCAAGAACGCAGCTTCTTTACTTGTGAATACACAGACGGGGGGCCACTCAGCTAACCAACAAGACGTGGGTCAGGGGAGCACCCACATCTGCCCATGTGCAGGCAATAGATGACCAAGGATGGGTGCGACAGCCTGACCATCCTGAGGCTAGACGAGAGTAAGTCACCCCTCAGCTACAAAGGGCAAACCGTCCCGGGGTCCGAACGGGGACCCCAAAACTGCTAATGCTGACGGCGCCGTGCTGAGGGTGTCCTGTGCCTCCCAACCCCGCCCCCGGGTCCCATGAATCCTTATAACATGGCCACGAGGTGGCTACTCTTACTGTAGCCAAGGAAGTTCTGAAGGTGGTTGCCCACCCGGGAGGTGACAGCGCCAGGACTCCATCAGAACCTGTGGCCACACAGACACCGGACACATGCCCACTGGACCTCGCTGCCACCCAGCCCCCTAAACGTTCCTCCACCAGGCCTGGGGCAGCGGAGCGCAGGGAGACTGTGTCAGGGTCAGCACTGCTGCAGGGCTGATGGCTCCAGGAACCCCAGGAAGTCTCTGACTCGAATTTCCAGTGCAGGGGCTGAGCCCAGCCACCTGCTGCAGACAGGACCACCTCCTCCTCCCATCCTACCCAAGCCACAGGCGGGAGGGGCAGCTCCAGGGCCCAGCGGCCAGCCAGGCAAGGCTGACCTCCTCCCTG
>NW_007251008.1:88771-149890 GCF_000164805.1 Carlito syrichta | reverse complement strand
GGGGATCGCGTGTGGGACGCCCGGAGCCCCCAGGAGCGCCTCCCACGAGCTGGCGCCACCGCGTCCCCGGGAAACCAGCGCGAGCAGACCACGCGGGCCTGGCCCCCTCTCCCGGGCAGCCTCCTCCTCTGCGCCCGGGGGCGCCAGCCCCGCCCTTGGGGCCGGAGGGCGGCAGGGAGCGACAACTTGCCACCGCCGCGGTTCAGCCCGAGTCCTCGCCGCCTCCAGCTCTCCAGCCGCCCCTCCGCCTGCCCCCCCCGCGTTGTAAATGAGGAAACGGGCCCAGCGCGTTCACGTGATCCAGGGCACGTCTGAACCTTGCTTGGTTGCCTCCTCTCTGTCCTGCGGGAGAAAATGCTGCCTTCAGGGCGGTTGGGAGGACTAGCTGTTGAAGCCCCCGGGGCGCCGGGTGACCCCTTCCCGTTCTGGTGAGGGAAGGAAAAACCGAGAAAAAGCAATGACTCCCTCCTTGCCCAGCCACTCTCAGCTGCTCCTCCCAAGCCCCTAAGCTGACTGCAGGACGACATTCAGCAGACTTCTTCGCGCCTGCTGGGTACCGGGTGCTACTGTGTCATTTAATTCTCTTCCCCGGTGAGATAAGGGAATGTTCCCATTTCACACGAGAAGAGGTGCGGTTGCAAGAGTTGAAACGTCCGAGCTGAGGACTCAGGGTGAAGGCCTTGGCTGTTTCTGTGGGTGACACCAGGGCCCCGCGCTTGACCCGGGATGTCCACGTCCCGCCCTGGTTCTCCCACAGCAAGGTGGCGCCTGAGGGCAAGCTCTGCCGCTCACCTCCCATCGCTCCTGGGCCTTGTTAAGCCCATCAAAACGGCTGTCCGGTCAGGCCCCAGCCCCAAGCCCCTCATCTGCTTGCTTCCCACTAGCTAAGAAAGAAAGGTGGGGGCCGCTGCACTGTTTCCCTATACTGGTCATGCTGCCTGCTAACAGCAGCTATTAAACTTGGGTGGCAGCAGACTGGCTGAGCCCAGTTTCCCACGATCCGCCAGGCCCAGCATGTCAGTGATGGGAAGTGCTTTTCCTCGAGGGCAGGACAGGACAGGCAAAAGCTCCATGTTCTTGCCTGGGCCTCTCCACCCAGGAGCCTAGCTTGGCGGCTCAGCCTCTGTGTCTGGGGTGAGGGTGGCAGATCAAATACAAGATGTATTTGGGATATGTTATACCCCTCCCCTTAAGCTTATCTGAAATTCCAGCTTAACCGGCAGCCTGTGTATTTATTAAAATCTGGCAGCCCTAGATAGGGCAGATCACACCACCTTTCGGAGCATCAGCTTGCTCATTTGAAAAATCAGGCTAAGTCACCCTCCCAGGGTCCTGTGCAGATTAGTAAGTTCCTCAAAGGAAACCAGTATTATATAGTACCTACCATCTCCTCCCAGGCCCGGCTTGGCTCAGCCAACCGCAGCACCCCACTCCTTCCCCATGGTGTTTCCCAGGCCTTGGGACTGCTTGCTAGGCCCACTGGAGGGGGGACCTAAGTGCTGCATCTCGGAACCTTTTCCAGGGCCTGACCTTGACAATCTAGGCCTAACTGGACCTGCCTAGCACCTTCTGGCCACCAGGGAGGACAGCTGCTGCAAGTGCAGGGACAGCTGAAGCCCTCATCCATTCTGCATGTTGCAGAAGCAGCTCCAAGACCTGTGCAGCTAGGCTTAGTAGTTTTTCCCTCTTGCTTTTATCCACCTCCTGGGGACTGCACAGTGGACAGGGCTGAGAGGTCTGCCTTGGTCCTGGTCTGAGGATCCCTGAGGCAAAGCCATCTTGGTCTCCTAATTTGCTCTTCCCTGCCTCCCAAGAGGGAAACCAGAGCCAGGCGGGCCAGCACTGCCCACGAGGCAAAGTCACCTACCTGTCACACACTTGAAGGAAGAAGGCATTGACCAGGCTTTCGTGCTAGCTGCAGATGGTCCCCTGGGAGGCTCTCTTGAGCCAGGCCTCCATGCAGCACACCTGCATGCAGCTGGAGTCCAGCAGGTGGAGAGGCTAGGTGCGCTGGGCCCAGGAGGAAGTTGTCCTTCTGGAATTCAGCCAGGGAACAGAAGTGCAGCAGGGCCAGAGTGTGGGGTCCTCAGTACGTTGTGGAGCTGGGAGCAACTCCTGGCGAGGCTCTTCCTGTTGTGTCCAGGAAGAAGAGGGGCAGCAGGCACTCCCGGTGGAGCGTGGTGAGCGCTGCCGCAGCCTGAGCCAACCTTCCTCCTATCCCCCACTCCGGGGTGGTGGACATGTATGGTTGAGGAATGACACTTATTTTTGGCTCACAACTGATGCTGAAGCTCTGAGGATGGGGAAAGGAAAGCCAGCACCCAGACATACGTGCAGCCTCTGTGGCCCGGCTGATGTTCAGAAGGACTGAAAAGTCCTGGCAGAAAAGCAGTCTATTGAAGTCAGCTTCTTTCTAAGAGACTTCTTTCTCCTTGAACCGACAGTGGTGTTTAGAGAGAGCTCCTTTGGCTTTTCCCAAGGCATTTTCACGGGCAGTGGCAGTCCAGGCCAGCTCTGGGCTTGCAGTCGCCACTCCAGGAAGGGCCCTGATATTAGCTGTTGCTTTTCTGGTACATCAGATGAGTCTTTTGCTCCCCCTTCCTAGGAAGAAGTTGGTCGTGTGTAAAGAGCTACAGAGCAGTCCTAAGTCAGAGCCCTGAGCGGGTCCATGGGCGCTGCCTCACTTCCATGCAAGTTTTGCTCCGGTGTGATGGTTTCCAAGCCAGGTGGATCCACCTTCAATTCCTGCTGCCTTCCCTGAGGTAAGAGGATTTCCTTGCCTCCCAAACAGCTGTTTTTGCCCTGAGTTGTTTCATAAAAGATTAGACTGAAGTAGCTTATCTTTCTTAAAGGTGTGTGTCTGTTTAATTTACTTGGCTTTCTGTTTTTCCAATTATATGTCCTTCTGCTGCATAGAGCCTGCGTTTCCAAAAATGTCAGGATGGATGAGGTAGCTCTTAATACAGAACTGCTTGAAACAATTTTAAGTTGAAGTCTTTCAGCCTTTTAGCCAGCCACTTACCACCCCCTCTGTGAGCTCCCTCAGCTCCCTCTAGAAGCCTGTGGCTTGTCCCTGGCCCTCTGACTCGCCTCTAGGCAAGTTGCTGGGGAGAGTACCTGTGGCCTTTCCATTTTCCTAATGCTGCTTCACTCTCAATCCTGTGGCTCAGCTTTCATTGTTCTATGCGACTCCCTGGGTTCTTACTGGTTTGAGGGACTCTAGGAGTACAGCTGTAGAGGGCAGAGCCTCTGGCAACAGTGAAGTGAGTTTTCCTCTGCTGGCCCAGGGAGCACCACCTCAGTGGCCTGATCATTCTCATTAACTGGAACTGGAAGGAACGGGAAGGCTTGTGTTTTCCTGTGGTGTGGCACGATAAAGATGCAGCCACGATGGAATGAAGGCTTGTTCAGGCCTGGTGCAGCTTTGCCTTTAAAAACAGATAGCAGCCAGGGGAAGAAGAAAGCAGCCATCTGGTCAGCCCCTTCCTCTGAGAAGCCAGTCTCAGCTGGTCCACCTGTGCCTCCATTGCCCTACCATGCCAAAGTGGAGTGCCAAAAGGACTCATCATCAGAGCTTGACAGCTCAAAGGAAGCATTTCTCAACAAAGGGGTAACCTGCTGCCACTATTTCAAGTGAATCACCTTAGCTATTTAGAATCACGGCTGAAGCCCGTGGGCTCTGCTTGGTGTACGTTTCCACCTAAAAGGCGTGCTGTCCCACGGGTGGAGTTATCAGGAAGCCTTATTTTCACCACTTTCCCTCCCAAGTGGTTCTTCAGCTTCTTAGCAGGCCGGCATCATGCGATCATGCCTTCTGCTAAGGAAGCCACTGCGGTTCAGCATGGCTCCCAAACCGCACTGCTACTGGACTGGCAAGACTAGCAGTGGTGACATTCAGCTCTTCTGCTGCTCCTGCAGGTGAGCCCATGTGTGCATGCCCTGCAGCGGCTCTGCGGCCTGGCCAGGGAGCTGATGCATCTGTGCCCCTTGGCCTTGTCTGGAGCTGCGCTGACTGGCCTCATGATGGCAGCCCCTGACCAACCCAGCTGCCAAAGGGGAACGTGCTTTGCAGAACAGGCAGGACAATCTGAGCTGCCCGCAGAGCGGCAGGGATGTCTGTCTTCAGTTTCAGAAGACCAACAGAAACAGGCAAGTGAGACAAAAAGGATGGGCAAGGAAATGGAGTGGTTCTTGTTTTTTTCTGTTTACAGGAAGCCTGGGGGCAGAGAGGTGGTCTATAGGAGTCTATTGTAAATAGGATATTTTTTAATAACAGCACTTACATGCTTGTTTTTCTTTAAAAGATGACCAATCTCCTTTCATTCAGCGCTTTGAAACGCTTCCTTGGGGTAGAGTCTAGCCCTGCAGGATGGGAAGGGGCCTCATTTTTAGAAGATCAGTAGTTGCAAGGAGAGACGGGATGGTTTCACTGGGCAAGGATCAGTGGGCCCCCAGGCACCTGACTGCAGCCACTAGAGCATCCCACCAGCACAGGTCGCATCACCCTGGCCCAGGTAAAGCAGAAGATCCAAACCGTGGGGCTTCTACCAGGTAGTCAACTGATAAGACCCATAGCTCAAGTGAGAACATCGTAACTTTCTTGGCTCAGTGGCAAGGTGTTGAGAAATAACAGTCAAAAGGAAAGAGAACAGACTTTTAATGATACTTTTAAAAACAGTTCAGGCTGGTGAAGCAGAAAAGGGATGTGATTACAACTTAAATGAATCAGTCACTTGCACGATTAAACAACCCTCTTGGCATCACACAAACTAGGCTTTAATGGCAAACGGCATCACAACATGAGCCACCCCGTGGAAAGCAGTCTGGAGTCGCCATGCTCACACCTGAGGGCGGAAGTGCCACACCCAGGGATGGGTGCAGATACCACCACAGGCCCACTTCTCCTTCCTCTGCTGTGGGTATGTTGCTGTGGCTGCCCTGGTCACCTGGGACCCATGCCCTGGCTTCAGGAATAGCTTTGCCCATGAGCTTTGCCAGGGCTTGAGTGAAGAGGCCAATTCAGCAACGGAGGGTACATGAGAAAGCCGACGGGATGGTGGAGATTCAAGTGGGATCAGTTTACCTAAAGAGACTTATGTACACTAGACCAATGAAGGGGGTTTGGCTTTAAGAAATAAATATGTCCCCAACCCCAGAAACCAAGCTGCTGAGTAGGTTCCACAGGTGAGATACACATTTAACATTTAACTGGGGCCAGTACACTTTACTGGTTTAATTCTATTACATTTGTCATCACTATACACTGAGTAGAATACAGTGGATAAGCAGAGGTTTCTCCACCATGGAGAGAGATTTGTGTTGCCACAAACTGTTTCTATCACCCACCTGTGTGGGAGGACTTCTGAGAAAGTTTTCCTGTTCCAAGGAGCCATGTGACTTGGTGTGAGGCCAGCCTCAGCAAAAGCTCTCTGAGTGAGAAGCCGCATACATGCTGGAGACAACATGGCAAAAGGGAAAAGCCCTGAAGAGCACAAAAAGATCAGCTTTCAAAATAGGTGTAATAAGGCTACAAAGTTAAAAATGTAAAATACAAGTAGGCACATTTACATCACTGGTGTTCAAGTGTACACTTCAAATGGATCCAATCGTTTTCTAAAGAATCTTCGTGATGCCATTTAAATATCTCTGCTTAAGTAAAGTTGACTGATAAAACACTACAGAAATTCAAAGAAGATGTATTCATCTCCTAAGCTAACAGTGTTGCCTGTCTGAAGACAACTTGGCTCCACAGTTCACTCTGTTGGTAGGCTCCATGTGGCATAAAAAGAGACAGCTTTTCTTCACCAACACCAACTCTGCCCACGTCGTTGCTGTTTAGGTTGTAACAGTCATCGTTCAGAGAGTCGAAGGGTCAAAGTGCAAATGTTGGCAGTTACAGCTGTCTGCCTCCTAAGCAAAAGAGCCTGGACTCATAGGAGATTCTTAGCAAGGTCAAAGGAGACTCACGTTTCAGGTTCAATCAGATGTGTTGTTAATGTGCTGATACAGTAGATCAAATAATGTAGAACTGTCATTTTTGCAGATCCAAACCAATCAAATATCATAGTTTCAGGTAGTTCAACCTGATCAAATTTAGCACTGTAAACTAGGTTAAGCACACCTTTCCCTTTAAATTATCTTCTAGGACTCTCTGGTCCTAAGTTGCAAGGCCTAAACATGATGGCAGAGCTTTATTCCCTAGAGTGAAAATGTAGACCAGCACTGTCCAAGAGGAACTGTGTGTTGTTAGGAATGTCCTAGATGTGCACTGCACCCACACATGTGGGTGTGAGCACTTGAAACGTGGCTACTATGACTGAGGAGCCGAGCTTCTACTTTATTTGAATTTCAGTAACTGCGTGTAGCTAGTGGCCATCACAAGTTTACATATAATTGCAACTTGCTCCTTGGTCATGTTACAGTGTTTATCTATAGATATGTAGGGTTCTGAAAAGATATAGGTCTTATCCAGCTAATATTAAAATGAAAGTGGGGCCACATATGCTCTTGCACCTTCAGATAGTGGACCTGGGAGGAGATCCACCAGACTGACTTTTACATTCATAAACCCTTAAAAGTCTTGACCAGTTTGTCCTTTTTTTTTTTTTTTTTTGAGTTGGACTCTCACTCTGTTGCCCAGGCTGGAGTGCAGTGGACCACTCACAACCACCCCAGTGTCGATCTCCTGGGCTCCTGGCGATCCTTCCACCTCAGCCTTCCAAGTCGCTGGAACTACAGGCATGCACTACCACGCCTGGCTAATTTTTTATTTAGTGTAGAGACGAGGTCTTGCCAAGTTGCCTGGGCTGGTCTTGAACCCACGGGCTCAGGCAATCCACTCACCTCGGCCTCCCAAAGCGCTGGGATTACAGGCTGAGCCACCGAGCCCGGCCCAATTTTTCTTTTAATGGAAAGACCAAAATTACTAAAAAGTCTGGTCAGCTGGCTTAACATGAGGTACATTTTGTTCTTTGTAGAAAATTGAGAAGGGAGGAAAAGAATGATTTGAACAAGAGATGAACATTAAAATAGCACATGGTCCCCGCCTACAGGCCTAACTCGGAGTTCTTACTCCAAATAATGTGCAGATAATCTACACCACCACTCCAAAATCAAAGGACTAGTTTAGAACACTTGTAGAAATCACAAATGCCTTCTTTCGATGGAATTCTGGTTCTAGATTTCAACTTGAATTAAATCTAAATAGTGTTTGTATCTATTTTTCTTGAAAACAATTTTAAAAACAAAGACCGCTAAAGTCAAGAATAAAAACTCTACTTACTCAAAATGAGAATATTTTCAGCTTGCTCCACTATCAGAATAGGCCAAGGAGAGTTGTTTAAAAACCACAGCAAAGACTGATTTCCTTCTGTGGAAGCAACCCCCACAGTGATACCTGAAGTGCAGGTGATGAGGCTCACATCTCAGCCTCAGAGAGCCAAATAAGAAGCAGGTCTCAAGTGAACACGTAGTTATTCCCAGTGTTGCAACTAAAGGGGGATTTAGCTACTGACTCAGAAAGGCAGAGGCCATGATTTACCTCACTAGATAACACCCACATCATGTTGCTGAGACACTGAACTTTTTAAACAGTAAATGTATTTGGTCTTATTTGGACTTTCCCTGTACACCCATCCTATCTCCATGAAAGCACAAACAAAACAAAACAAAAATACTCCCAAAACCAAAAAAACCCAAAACATAGAGTAATCCTTGTCTGCAGTACAAGTACAACTGAACCAACACATTTATTTAGTTAGTGCTGATAAACAGCAGCCTTGAGAAACACCGAGAGTAGCAATTATCTGGTCTACTGAAGGATGCCCTCTCAGTTATCTTTTACAGGCAAAAAGAATGATTACTTGGCAGTCACTCTGAGATTTTGTGGGCCACAAATTACGTACACACATGATTCTTGATTAAGAGTCAACCTGATCTCGGTTACAGCTGTGAAAAGGCAGCAGGCAGTTGTGTTGCTCTTCATAATCAGGAACATATCGTGCTTTCAGCATGTGAGAGTAACAAAAGCATTGATGTAAATGTGCCTCAAAGTGAGAACTGAAAACATTAATATAAAAAAGTCAAATAGGACTAGGTTCTTGAAACTACATGTAAAAATTGAATTATTACAACTAAAGCAGCAAATCAAAATGTCTGCTGAGGTTTTCTGGTAGAACAACAACAAAATTAGTTGGTGCCCATGTTCAGTAAGTCACTACCACTGACAAAACTAAACCCAAAATAGAAAGTTGAAAAGTGCATAATGAAATTAAATCTTGGATCAAGTATCTGTGGAAACTGGAAATGTTTGTCCGGCAGAGTTGATGAAGGATGATTTACAGGAGGTATTAAAGTTTATCTGATCCAGCTTTGGCCTGGCGTTCCACGTAAAAAAGGATGTAGGCCTTTGCCTTCACCACGGTCTCTTCGTCAGTCAGTGTTACAGTACTGTCATTGAAATGGAACCAGCGGCCTTCGTGAGTTGCATATGCCGTGTAATGCCCAGAACCGACCCTGTGAAGAGGTAAAAGATCAAAGAAGAAAAGACCGCAGAAGTCACAAAAGAATCTGAGTGACCACACAGTTTGTCAGACATACAATAAATTTTTATAAGTACTCTATAATTAAAGAATCCTGGAGGCTTTTGGCTTAAGATGGCTAATTGAACTCATGTATTTACCTTTCTCCAATCCCATCAAAAGGACAAGGAATATACTGACACTGAAAACCAGGAAAGAATACCAGAAACTGACCAGAAACTGAGGGTCTGCTGGAACACAAAGCAGACAGCACTGAAGAAACCAGAGATGAGAAACTCTCAACCTAACAAACATAGGTCAAGGCCTACGGAAACACACAAAACTGAGTACTAGATTTCCTATTAGGCTCTTGGGGAAAAACTAAGCTTAAGAAATAAATCTGCCTCCAGAGAAGCACCTTCCCCGATACCTTGGTCACCAGGGGTTTTTCCCTATTAGCATGACCCACGCACTCACACAGAGTCCTAGAGTCAGCCCACCCAGTCAGGAGAAAAGCCTACAGGTAGAACAGAGAACTTCATAACTGCTAGAAAAATTTTACCAATAATGATCCATCTGATTCTTCATTTATTATGATTCTGAATAAATAACCAAAAATAAACTTTTTGAAGGAAAAGAAATAACATGAAAAAAGTGCCAGGAAGAACAAGTATAGCAATTAACCCTGAGGAATTTAATGTAGAAAACCAAAGAGAACTTTAAAATTTCTAATCACTACTAATGATTTCAAGAAGATATTGCAACCATAAAACAAGAATAGGCTGTTAAGTTTTAAAAGTTCTCAGGAAAATGTGATTTCCATAATAGAAAAATTTTTACGCAGGAACTAGTCTTTGATTTGGATACAGATGAAACCCAAAATAGTGATCTGGAAAAACAGTCCATGGCAGTCTTTGGAAACAGAAATCATTAAAGAATAGTTAAGACATGTATATTCAGGAAATTCACTATACATTTAATAGGGGCTCCAGCAGGGAGAAAGATACTGGGGTCAAATATACAGCATAAACAACTTTTCCATGAGCTGAAGACACCAAACACTTTTAAAAGTGTCCCTACCAAGCAAGAATACATCTGATGATATTTCTTAAGTCCAAACATAAAGGATCATACAAACTTCCAAAGAGGAAAAAAAAAGCCAGGTTGCCTATGAAGTAGTAAGACTCAGACTTGCACAAGACTTGCCATGTATAACACGTAATGAGTGGTGAAGTCAGTAACAAAGCAGTATCTACAGAGTTAGAGGGAAAAGGATTTTCAACATAGAGAGTGGTTTGGACATATAAAGCAGTTTGAAGTTTGAAGGTAAAATAGCTACTCTCAAACCAGAAACCAGAAAGTATACACCCCCTAATAAAAACTTTCAGGGAAAAAATAATTGTTATTCAACAAGATCAAAAATAAGTCTTTAAATAGGTAGATGACATGGGGCCAAGCATGGTGGCTCATACCTGTAGTCCTAGCATTTTGGGAGGCTAAGGCAGGAGGATTGCTTGAGCCCAGGAGTTCAAGACCAAACCAGGTAACAGAGCAAGACCTAGTCTCTACAAAAAAAATTAAAAACTAGCCAAGTATGGTGGCCCATGCTTGCAGTCCTAGCTTCCTGGAGGCTGAGGCAGAAAGATAGCCTAAGCCCAAGTGGTCGAGGCTATGGTGAGCTGTTGACCATAACGCTGCACTCCAGCCTGGGCCACAGAGAAAAACTCTGACTCAAAAATAAAGTAGAAGACATGAGGTAAGTTATTCCAAATAATTTCCCATTTTCCCCCATTTAAATTTCAATTGGCAAAGAAGATAAGCAACTTTGGAATAAAGACAACTCAGGATTTTGTGGACAAACAGATTGGGTTCTGAATGCTGGGCTCGAATGAGCCATTCATCTTGTTTTTATATGCCTTCTCGGAAGGTTTCACAACATCCTCTCGGGAATACTCTTCCAGCCCCATATTGAAGGAAAGCTCTACGTCGCCCACTTTAATGTATGTGAATCCATCTTTTAGGGAGCTCAGGGAGAACTAGCAAGAGTAGTGCAAAACTGCAGGGTGTCATTGTACTGGCCACCAAGTACTCCCAGCCAAAAGAAGTCTGCTGTCATACTCACCCAGAACCATGGTGCACCACCACAGCGGCGAGGTCATACAGGCAGTTGTCAGGACCACTGTTTTCAGGCTAGAACAAGGGAGAAGGCATGCCCAGGACCGCGTTAGGAGCAGTGGTCAGTATCTCCTACCTTGATGACCTCCACCCTCTCTGTGTGAAGACTTCATTTTGTTGAGCCATCCTTTCACTGTGCTAAAAAGGTAATCACCTTACCTCCAGTAAGTAGCATTTCATATCTAGGCCTCTCAGTGGAAATTCTACATAGGTATCAACTTTGTTTCTTAAATATGCTGTCCAATGAAATCTTTTCAAATGTAAGCAGAGCACCTAGATGACAGAGATAAGGACAAAGATTATGAACAAACACCTAATTTACCTTTCAGTCAAAGTTGGATACTAATGTCTCTCATATTGGTTCAGTGCTAATGTCTCTCAAGTAATATTTTAGGTGCCCTGTCAGTCTTTGATTCTTGATATTGCCTTCTTCTATGCACACCTTCTGCATTCTCAAAAGGGTTTAGCGTTTACTGAAAACCCCAGAGACAAATACAGAACAGTTACAGTCTACAATCACAAAATAATTTGTCCTCTCATCATTTTCCCCTTTAAAACTGCATCATAATTTGACATTCAACACTTACCTTGGGTAGTTTTTGAATCCAAAACTTTTTTGTGGATTTTTGTTTCTTTTTGCATTTATGGCACATATATAACTCTGTCTCATCAAGTTCTTCTAAGTCGGTAAAACTGCGAAGACAATCTACAACAAATGGATTTTAGCAACATTAAAACAAGATGCCTTTTATAGAAGCAGTATACTACAGAAAAAAGACTGAACTCTGAAGAAATGACCCAGGTTTAAATCTTAGCTTTATTAGCTAAAGTCAACCTATCTCTGTTGCAAACTAGAGACAAAAAAATAATAGCCACTCTGAAGAACTGTTATGAGGAAGAGAAACAGCATGTATAAAAAGCACCTGACATCATACCTGACATCTGGTGATAATTAATGACAGAGGATAGTGCTTTTGTTTTACTAATAGTAATGAAATAATTAAATCTAGATAGTTCTCATAAAAATGGTTCCCTGATGAAATCAAAGTTTCAAAGCTCCAAGCTCATTAAAAATACAGTCAAATTTAGATCAAACATTTTCATAGACATGGCTTATTTTTTTTTAAGTGCAGAAGGCTATGCTGTCAACTTTATCTGCCGTTAAACTCCTATTACTCTTTTGTCCAGACTGTATACTCTCAGTCCCCTAGATAAACCATGGCTACATTTTTTCTTTTAAAGATTTCCATAACCTGGGATTGGTAAACTACAGCTCTAAAGCAAATTGAGCCACCTAGTTTTGTAAATAAAGTTTTGTTGGAACAGCCATGCTCACTTGTTTACATATGTCTGGCTGCTTTTACACTAGACTAGCTGAATTGAGCAGTCAGGGCAGAGACCTTAAGTGCTGTAAAGCCTAAAATACATAAGTCCTCAACATCAGCGGCAGGCTCTGGAAAATTGTGACTTCAAGCAAAGCGATAACAATGTATATAATGAAATCAGTTTTTTTCCTGGTCAATGTTATAACTAAACATTAATGGAACAACATTATTTGAGGACCTGCTATATGTCCACTTACAGTAGCAGTTTCTAAGAACCTATTGATGACTTTATTTTTTCTTTGAGTCAGAGTCTCACTCTGTTGTCCAGGATAGAGTGCAGTGGCATGCTCAGCTCACAGTCACTGCAGCCTCGACCTGCTGGGTTCAGGCACGATCCTTCCACCTCAGCCTTCCAGGTAGCTGGGACTACAAGCGTGTGCTACCATGCCTGGCTAATTTTTTATTTATTGTAGAGATGAGAACTCACCATGTTGCCCAGGCTGGTCTTGAACCCACGGACTAAGGCAATCCTCTCGCCTCAGCCTCCTAGAGTGCTGGATTATAGGCATGAGCCACTGTGCCCAGCTCCATGCATTCTTGAATAACCTTTGCTCCTGATCCCAATACCTGGTAGACACATCCCACCCGGCCTCCCCTCAACTCAATTCTCACTTCTTTCTTCGTAGCTTTCCCAACCTCTAGTGGACAGTGACCCTTCTTTCTTTAACTTTGTCCTAACAGAGTCCATGAAAACAACATTGTCAACTTGCTATTTTATGTCAAGGGTAGTTCCTAGGAAAGGACATATAATTTCAGTGTTACATTTCCTGAAGCAAGTCTCAGGCACTAAACCCAAACTTACAAATGGAGTGAAGTTGTCCTCAGGGCCTCCCAAGTTCCAGATCTCTAGCTATAAAAAGCACTGACCACATCGAGACTGACTGGCACATGGATCCCCTCAGGATGATCACTGTGGGGCTTATGAGCTCTGAAGCTGAAATTGCAGACGCTTTCATCAGCAAGTATTAGTTGCACCATGTAAAAAGCTGTGGCCTTGGCAGGGGCAGGGAAGTCATGAGGAGAATGAGAGATGTAGGAGAATGGAGAATGAGGAAAATAGTATTTTCTGCATGTAAAATCAGTATCTAAACACTCATACTAGAAAAAGAAGAGAACTTCAACATTATAAAGGCCATATGTCAAAATTCTTAGCACAAGCAACACAGCGAAACCTTGTCTCCACAAAAAATAAAAAAGTTAGCCGGGCATGGTGGCACATGCCTATAACAGGAGGCTGAGGCAGCAGGATTACCTGAGCCCAGGAGGTTGAGGCTGAAGTGAGCTATGATCATGCCACTGTACTCCAGCTGGGAGACAGAGTGAGACCTCTAACTTAAAAAAAAAAGGTGGGGGGAGGTGGAGAAGGAAGAAAATCCCACAGTGAGCATCATACTCAATATGCCACTTCTATTCAAAACAATAGTGGAAATTTTAGCTAGAGCAATTAGGCAAGAAAAAAGAATTAAAGGGCAGCCAAAATGGAAAGGAAAAGGTAAAAT
Source organism: Carlito syrichta (assembly GCF_000164805.1). Taxonomy (NCBI): domain Eukaryota; kingdom Metazoa; phylum Chordata; class Mammalia; order Primates; family Tarsiidae; genus Carlito; species Carlito syrichta. The sequence goes on along the minus strand of NW_007251008.1, from coordinate 136,312 downwards.
TGTCTCTGCTCATAGATGACATTATTTTATAATGTTCAAAATACTAAAATTAAAAAAAGTTAAAAATAAATGAAATGTACCTGAAAACTAAAAAACATTGCTGAAAGAAATTTTAAAAAGATAATCAAGACAGTGTGGTATTGATAAAAGAAAAAACAAACAGATCAGTGGAACAGAATAGAAAGCCCAGAAATAGACCCACATAAATATAGTCAACTGACTTGACAAAGGAGCAAGGGCCATACAATGGAACAAACAGAGTCTTTTCAACAAATGGTGCTAGAACTGGACATTCACGTGCAAAAAACAGAATCTAGCCATAGACCTTACACCTTTCACAATAATTAACTCAAAATGGATCAAAGACCTCAATGAAAAGGAAAATTATAAAATGGGAGGAAAATATTCACAAATCATGTATCTGAATAAGGGATTAATGACCATGATATATAAAGGACTCCTACAACTCAACAACAAAAATAAACAACCTAATTCAAAAGTGGGCAAAGGATTTGAATAGATATTTCTCCAAAGATATACAAATGGCCAATAAACACACAAGAAGATGTTCAACATCACTAAGTATTAGCAAAATGCAAATCAAACCATAATGAGATACCACTTCACAGCCCATAGGATGGTTGTTAGAACCAAATCAAGAGTTCAATCTCATTCACACTAGACACACACACACACACACACACACACACACACACACACACACACACAAAACCCCAGAAATACTCCCAACTAAGGAGGCGAAAGATCTCTACAAGGAGAACTACAAAACACTGATGAAAGATTTCATAGACGACACAAGCAAATGTAAGAACATTTCATGTTCATGGACTGGAAGAATCAATATTGTTAAAATGATCATATTTCCCAAAGCAATCTACAGATTCAATGCAATCCTGATCAAAATACCAACTTAGTTCTTCCAAGAACTAGAAAAAAACAATCATAAAGTTGATATGGAACCAAAAAAGAACTCAAAATAGCCAAAGCAATTCTAAGCAAAAAGAAGGCATTGTACTGCCTGACTTCAAATTACACTATAAGGCAATAGTAACTAAAACAGCATGGTACTGGTACAAGAATAGACAGATAGACCAGTGGAACAGAACAGAGAACCCCAAAATAAAACTACATTCCTAAAACCAACCAATCTTTGGCAAAGTCAACAAAAATAAACAATGGGGAAAGACACCCTATTCAATAAATGATGGTGGGGAAATTGGCTAGCTATATGCAGAAGAATGAACTGGACCCCTCACTCTCACCGTATACAAAAAATTAACTCAAGATGGATTAAGACCTGAAACTATAACAATCCTAGAAGAAAACCTAAGAAACACTCTTCTGGACATTTGCCTAGACAAACAATTTAGACAAAGACCCCAAAAGCAACTGCACTAAAAATAAAAATTAGACAAATGGTATTTAATTAAACTAAAAAGCTTCTGCACAGCAAAAGACATATTCAACAAAGTAAACAGAAAACCCACTGAATAGGAGAAATACTTGCAAATTATGCCTCAGACAGAAGGCTAATCTCCAGAATCTACAACAACCTCAAACTCAGCAAAAATATATATATATAAAACCTCATCAAAAGTGGGCAAAGGATATATAGTCCCCTCAAAGAAAAACACACAGTCGGCCAAGAAACATATGAAAAAATGCTTAATCAGAGAAAGGCAAATTAAAACCACATGAGATATCACCTCATACCAGTCAGAATGACTATTATTAGAAAGTCAAAGAATAGTCAGATGCGGTGGCTCATGCCTGCAATCCCAGTATTTTGTGAGGCTGAAGCGAGAGGACTGCTTGAGGCCAGGAGTTCAAGACCAGCCTAGGCAGCACAGTAGGACCTTGTCTCTACAAAAAATCAGCTGGGTATGGTGGCATATGCCTGTCATCCCAGCTCCTTAGGAGGTTGAGGTGGAAGGATAGCCCCGAGTCCAGAAGGTTGAGGCTGTGGTGAGCTGTGATGGTGCCAGTGCATTCCAGCCTCAGCAACAGAGTGAGAGCCTGACTCAAAAACAAAAGTCAACAACAGATGCTGGCACACTTGCAGAGAAAAGGGCATGCTCATTCACTGTTGGTGGGACTGCAAACCAGTTCAACCACTATGGAAAACAGTATGGAGAGTTCTCATAGAACTAAAAACTGAATTATCATTTGACCCAATAATCCCACTACTAGGGAACTACCTACAGGAAAATAAATCAGCATATATAGATCCCTGTAGTCATATGTCCATTGCAGCACTGTTCACAATAGCACAATCATGGAACCAACCTAATTATCCACCTACAATTGACTAGATAAAGAAAATGTGTGTGTGTGTGTGTGTGTGTGTGTGTGTGTGTGTGTACCATGAAATACTATGAGCCATCAAAAGAATGAAACCATGTCCTTTGCAGTAACATGGATGGAGCTGGAGATCCTCACCCTAAGGTGAACTGACTCTGAAACAGAAAACCAAAACATTGCATGTTCTCACTCATGTGTAAGCTAAATGATAACAAAAGATGGAAATAACAGACACTGGAACATCAATAAGGGGGATGTGGTTAGGTTTTATAAAATTACCTATTGGGTATAATGTTCACTATCTGGAGAACAGGCCACCTAGGATAGCAATCACCACCACTATACCATATGTCCATGTAAACAACATCCATGTGTACCCCCGAATCTAAAAGAAAAATGGGGGAAAAACCCCACAAAAGCAGGAAATAACGTGTCAGCTGGGGGAAATTAAAGCCTTTGTATACTGCTGTCGGGAATGTAAAATGGTACAGCCACTGTAAAAAATAGTTTGGCAGTACCTCAACAAGTTAAACAGAATTACCATTTGATCCCACAATTTCACTCCTAGGTTATGTGCACCAAAGAATTGAAAATAGGGGCTCAAACAGATACTTGGTTCATAACAGCAGCATTATTTACAATAGCCAAAAGGTGGGAACAAGCCAAGTGTCATCAACAGAGGAATGGATTAATGAAATGTATGCAACACACAATGGAATATTATTAAGTCTTTAAAAGGAAGTAAATTCTGACACATGTTACAACACGAATGATCCTTGAAAACATTATGCCAAATGAAATAAGTCAAACACAAGAGGATAAAGTATTACTCCACTTACATGCAGTACTTAGAATAGTCAAATATAGTCACAGAGAGTAGAATAAAGCTTACTGAGAATAAGGGAGGGGGGAAAACAAGAAGTTACTGTCTAATGGATACAGACTTTCTATTTGGAGTGTTAAAAAAAGTTCTAGAAATGATGGTTGTGCAATATTTTAAGTATACTTAATGCCACTGAATTATACACTTTAAAAACAGTTCAAATGTTAAACTGTGCTATGTATATTTTACCACAATTTTAAAAAAATGTTTAAGTGACAACCAACGTCTGCTTGAACCTTTGCCAGACAAATAAGAGGGCAGGCAGAAATGGAGACTCTGAGATGCTGTCCCCCACCCCTAGGTGGCCCTAAGATTCACCAGCAAGACACTGTTGGCCATGTCTACACGCCACACCATACTGAGAGGCAGAAATGACTCACCGGCAGAGAAGCCTTTTTTCCTATATTTAACCTGAGCTGACCCACTTTCTGAGAGGCCTCCTTGTGTGTGTGGAAGGATGCAGCCACTCAGAGGGGGTTACTAAAGAGTTGTTAGGCGGTAATCTAAGTCCCCTTTGGTGATTATTTAGAACCTCTAATTTCAGGAATTTGATATCCTTAGAAGCATTGAGCTTACTGGAAGAACTAATTATATTCACATTTTCACAACAACTCATTTGCAGTTTGCGACCAAAATGTGAAATGCATAGAAAGACTGGACTGCTCTCCTGTTCCTTCTCCAGTCACATCAGTGGGCGTCTGCAGCCTCCCTGGCAGCCTCCATCCAGGTGGGAGACCTGTCCACCTTACTGCAGCACCGCACAAATCCCCTGCTACCACCCTGCTCCATTTGTGAAGGCAGAGTGCCTCTTGCCACCTCCTTCCTGCCTCCTTCTCCTCAACACAAATAAGCTTCTTTATGCCTTCTCCCAGCATCTTCTTGCTTTCCAACATTTTCTTCCTCAGTATTTGTCTTCCTCCCTGCCCTTTTGAATGCTTACACTTACAGGGTAACCATCCAGTGGTCCCTTTGCTGGTTTATGCACAAGTTAGTGTAGCATTCCTTCCTTTTCATTCAAGTCATGTGACAAGCCAAAAAGGAACAGATATGATCAGGGCAAGCCCATTAAGCAATTCATAAGCAAGTAAAATAGGATGAACCTGATTTTTCAAACACTCAGTTTAAAAACCGGTGGCCCCAATTGTCTCAAGGAACCCTCTCTGTGTTCTCACTTTTCTCCCTGCTGCTGCAGCCCTGTCAAGATGATAGGGACATCCTCAGGACCACAGCTGCATCAGGTCAGAAGATTGAGACTCGTGTGCCTATTGGGAGCTTCCTGGGAGGTTTTAATAAAGAAGTAACATTATACACCTCAGTTTATACCCACTACCACTGTCATCTTCATTTTACTTTTTTTTTTTGAGTTGGAATCTTACTCTGTCACCCAGGTTGGAGTGCAGTGGCATGCTCACAGCCACCCCAGCGTCAACCTGCTGGGTTCCAGCAATCCTTCCACTTCAGCCTTCCAAGTAGCCAGAACTACAGGTGCATACTACCACGCCCAGCTAATCTTTTGTTTATTGTACAGATGAGGTCTCGCCAAGTTGCCTGGGCTGGTCTCAAACCCACGGGCTCAGGCAATTCACTTGGCCTCTCAGAGTGCTGGGATTACAGGCTGAGCCACTGAGCCCAGCCCATTATACGTTTTTTAAAAAGCTCCTTTAGTCCCTGCCTCCCAGAAACCAATGCCTATTTTAATGGTTTCTATGGGTTGAAAAAAACAAACCTACTATCATTCTAAAGTTCTAACTGCTGACATTTTATAAAACAACTTTTAAATCACAATTTTTAAATATAAACTTCCTGAACCATGGTATATATGTTAGGTTATAAGGGATGTTTATGTTCCTCTTTTGTTTTTTGAATTTTTTCCAAATTCTACAGTGAACATACATATAAGGAAAACCATTAGAAAAACACAGACATACATGAACACATATTAATATTTCTTTAACAGGAAGAAGATTTCTTGATACAACATATCCTTAACATTCATGGATTTGACAATTACCATTTTAACTATTTGATAAGCCCACATGATCCTGAAATCTACTACAGTTTAGCAATAGGCAGCAGCATAGCATAAGTGTGAACTTCATCTCAGAGCTCATATGTGGAATTGAGTCACGTGGCTGGCGAAGAGTCAGTGAGCTACCCATTGTTCACACCTCAGTGAAGCTTTGTTGATCTCTTACTCACCTCTGAAGGATCTAAGAAGCTGCATAAATGTTGCATTTACACTTTACTGAAATTCATGAGGGGGAAAGAAATTATATATATATAATTTATACATATATATATATATGCCAGTTTTTGAAACAAGAATCTTAAGATTCTCAAAGGTTTCAGGGCACGTATTTGACAACTGTCAGTCTTCTACATTATGTAAACTGTTAATATAGCATTTCTACAGAGAGCTGGTTTGTTGATGCTATTAGATCATCTTTAATATATAAATTTGAGAAAACCAGTAGTTGGAAAGTATGCATAAGTCAATGCACATTTTTTATGCTCTCCCTAATAAATATTCTGTAATTAGAAAGGTGACACACAATATGTTAAAAATAAAAATGTCTTATTATTCAATATTTTGTAGCTATGTTTCTATGGCACAGTTATTGCTCAACTTTGCCTTTATTAATTGCTACATAGACAATTTGTCAAGCCAATGTCCAATTGGCAGACATTCAAATTGTTTGATTTTTTTTGCAATAACCAAGAGTTCTTCAATGAACCTCTTTTACACATATTACTATCCACATGTGCATGTGAAATTGCTGTGCCTATTAAAACTCACGATTATTACCCGCCAGAAACAAGTCTAGAGTGCCCACTTTCACTAACAACAGATATTTTCTAATTTCTTTTTCACCAATCTGGTTTTACTTATGTTTTCTTGACTATGAGTAAGGATTAATATTTTTTCAGATGTTATGATGGCCATTTGCATTTTTTTCTTATTCATGTACTTAGTCCAAGTAACAGTTTTCATATATGTCACAAATATTTACCTCAAGTTTATCATCTCCTTTTCTACTTTTTTAAATGATCTTCTACCACTATGCAGTTAAATTTATCAGTGTTTTTCCCTTTATAGGTTCTAGCCTTGGTTACATACTTAGAAAGATCTTCTTTATGACAAGATCATAAATACATTTTCCTATGTGGTTTTATTTTTCATATTTACAACATCTTGAAACCTAAAATACGAGGCACAAATGAAATTAATGTTTTCTGAAATTAATTTTCATTTACATTAACACAATTTACTGCCTAATTTCTTATTTTTCCCACTGACTTGAAATGTTTCCTTTGGCATAGAATACATTTCCATACATTTTTGCATCAGCACCTTCTATAATGGTAGTTCTAGGACATTTCCTACTCTATCTGCCTCTTTCTACCTTGTTTTCATTTTAAAAACTTCTTTAGCTACTTGCGAGAATGTATGCTGAGAAACTTTTGAATGAACTGGAATAAATTTAGGGAATAATCAGGGCGAAAACTGACATTTCTACCATATTGGATCTTCCCATGCAAGAATATTACCAGGCTCGGCTGGGCTCCATGTCTCAGCCTGTAATCCCAGCACTTCAGGAGGCCAAGACTGGTGGATTGCCTGAGTCCACAGGTTCGAGACCAGCCTGGATAACTTTGCAAGACCTCGTCTCTACAATTAAAAATTTTTTTTAAATAGCCAGGTTTGGTAGCACATGCCTATAGTTCTGACTACTTGGAAGGCTGAGGCAGAACAATCGCCAGAGGCCAGCAGGTCAACGCCGGGGTGACTGTGGGCATGCGCACTGCACTCCAGCCTGGGTGATAGAGTGAGACTCCAACTCAAAAAAAAAAAAAAAAAAGATTACGAGGCTCTGTTTATTCAGGAATTTTTATCTGTCCATTTAAAATGTTTTATTAGTTTCTTCATCTGGGTCTTGCATATTTTTATTAAATTTATTCTTAGGCTAGGCTTGGTAGCTCAGCCTATAATCTCAGCACTTTGGGAGGCCAAGGCAAGTGGATTGCCTGAGTCCCTGGGTTCAAGACCCACCTGGGCAACTTGGCGAAACTTCATCTCTACAATAAATCAAAAATTAGCCAGGCATGGTAGCGCATGCCTGTAGTTCCAGCTCCTTGGAAGGCTGAGGCGGAAGGATCACCTGAGCCCAGCAAGTTGAGGCTGCAGTGGCTGGGAACGTGCCACTGCACTCCAGGTTGGGTGACAGAGTGAGACACCAACTCAAAAAAAAAAAAAAAAAATTTATTCTTAATTACTTTTACATTTTGACTGCTACTGTGAATAGGACCTTCTGCTATGTATAGAAAGGTAACTGGTTTTTTGCCTATTTTCGGTTTGGCCACCTTACTAAACTTTATAACTCCATGTTTAAAACATATTTATCAAAATAATACCTGTGTTTGATTTTTTTAAACTATTGAGAACTTCTAGAAAAGCAGGTCTTCTGACCAGTCTTGCAACCCATGACAATAGTTATTACAATTTCTCTCCTAAATTTCCAACTGATTCTGTTGAAATGTTCCAGGTATGCAATCAACTTATCCGTACATAGTAATAAATTGGTATTTCTTCTTTCATGATGTAGTCCTACTTCCTTTTCTAGTCTATTGCCTTATTACTCCAGAAGAGGGTTGAGTGATATTGTTAGTGGCAGGCCTCTTGGGCTTATTCCTGACTTAAAGAAAACCATCAGTGCTTCCCTGCTATGATGATCGCCAATAGCTTTTGGTGAAGAATTCTCATCAAGTTAACATTTCTATTCCTAGCTTAATAAAAGATTTTTCTTCTTCTTTTAATCAGTATAATTAATTTGGGATTTTATCAGAACCTATTTTGGCTTATTGATTTGTCTTCTAATATATTATATCTTCTAATATTAAATCAGCCCTACTTGATCTCTGTATATTATTGTTTTAGTATACTACTGGATTCTATTTGCTAATACTTTATTTAGGATTCTCTGGCCTATAATGTAAGTGAGATTAACCTATATTTTTCTTTCCTTTTTAATGGCATCTTTGTCAGGTTTTAGAACAGGGGTTATTTTAGCCTTTTGTAATATGCACACATTTAGTTAAATAATTTCAAACCCCAGGAGTCTTTCTCACTACCCTTTCCTTTTTTAAATGGAAACCTAGCTCAACAATTACAGATCCAAAAAATTCACAAGCAGTTCATGCCAAGTCAGAGTATGTCAAGGCATGGAGAAAGCTTATCAGGTAACCAGAAATCTCCATCTCCAGTTAATGAAGAAATGTGTATCAACCAACTAAAGCCCATCACATTCTGGAGATCCAAGAAGAGAAGTGCCCTTAATTGGTAAGAGTAGTAAGCAAAAAGAGAATGAGGGATTACCAGAGCCTATCATCTACTCTTTAAGCCAACAATAAACTCTTTACCAAAATAAAAATCAAGTCTGAGGAATCAAAGGAAAGCCAGCTGAGAAAACAGAAAACACATTTCCAGCCAAATCCTAAACCCCTCAGGATGGTCTGAGCCCCCTGAAGCTAACGCTAATCACATCAGATTTCAAGGCATCTACACTAAGAAAAATACTCCACAGGATGCAAGGCGAATGCCATGTGCCACTTTTCTTGTTTGTGGACCACTCAGACACCTACAAGTTGTGTCATCCACTCTCCTCCTGGATGGACTCAACAAGTAAGAGTATGCTCAGTATTAAAGTATCCTGGGATAGGTAATAACTGAAATGGTATGGAAGGCAGTACGAACCACGTACATCACCAACTCTGAATAGGGGGGCACACAACACGGAAGGAAAGAAGCCTAAACTAGTGTCTGGGTCTTTTAATCAAAGATACCTAGATTTACAGAGTTCTGCTGAACATCAGAAAGTATTGTTCAGAGATATATCCAGGTACTCATAATGAGGAACAGTTTAACAATGTCAATATTATTAATGTTCTTATTAAAGAATTTATAAAATGAAGTCATAGTCCAATTTCTATTATATAGTTTGAGGTTATGTAGTTCCTTTAATAATTTAATTCTACAGATTTACACTGTAAATAATCAGAAGTTTGCTTTGTGTTTAAGTTAGAATGTATTCATATGCCCTAAATATAAAGAGAAAATGATATGGCATTTGATAATATCAAGTATATGGTAATACTATCTTAATCTCAAATAGGCCATAAAAAGTTTTGAAGAAACATATATTTGGGGGGGAGTGGAGTGAACGGAGCTTCCTTAAATGTCTTCTGTACTCCTGTTCAAAGGAGACAGTCAACACTGGTTGGGGGTGGGTGTGAAAGCATCAACAAAATGTTTTATATACAGAGTTGGTTTTAATTCCTTACTTGTAGTCTAGTGTCTATGACAGTCATCCCCTGAGGGATTTCCAGAAACTATCTGAGCAACAGTGCCACGGTTAAGACCTCTGCTGTTTCTAAGAAGTCAAGTGCCTCACAACGTACGCATCACCGATGACACAGGGAACCCCATCTCTTCCCCCACACAAAGTTGTATTTCTACCAGAATAACTTGGTTTTGGCATAGTGCTGTCCAACACAGTAAGCAATAGCCACATGTGGTTACTAACCACTTAAAATGTCCTAGTTGTGATTAAGCAAAAGAATTTTACATTTTAAGAATTAAAATTTCAATAACCACATGTGACTCACTTTTACTGTACTGGGCAGTTTGTTTTTCAAAAAGATGTATGTGTGTACACATACACGTATATGAATCATGACAATACTTCCTAAAAACTTTAAAGTCAGGAAAAGAATTACTTTAAACGAACATACAATTCAAGGTGGAAATTATCAGCTCCAGCGTAGAGTTTCTTTTTTTGAGTTGGAGTCATACTCTGATGCCCAGGTTGGGGTGCAGTGGCACACTCACTGCCACTCCAGTGTCAACCTGCTACACTCTGGCAATCCTTCCACCTCAGCCTTCCAAGTAGCCAGAACTACAGGCACGTGCTACCATGCCCGGCTAATTTTTGATTTATTGTAGAGGCAAGGTCTTGCCAACTTTCCCGGGCTGGTCTTGAATTCATGGGCTTAGGCAATCCACTTGCCTCAGCCTCCCAAAATGCTGGGATTACAGGCTGGGCCACCGAGCCCGGCCCAGTGTAAAGTTTCTTAATTACAGGATACAGACTAGGTTCTCCTTTTGTCTATCCTTGTTTCTTCTTTATATGACTAGGAAGAACAGTCATTTTATTAGTGATCTGTCCATACACTTATGATCAAGGATACAACTTTAAATAAGGTCTTTTGCCTTGATTAAAGTAGCTAATACTAGACAGGCTCAGTGGCTCAGCCTGTAATCCCACGCTTTGGGAAGCTGAGATGAGTGGATTGCCTGAGCCTGCGGGTTCGAGACCCTCCTGGGCAACTTGGCGAGACCTCATCTCTACAATAAATCAAAAAATTAGCCGGGTGTGGTAGCACATGCCTGTAGTTCCAGCTACTTGGAAGGCTGAGGTAGAAGGATCGCTGGAGCCCAGCAGATTGAGGCTGCAGTGGCCGGGAGCAGCCACTGCACTCCAGTCTGGGCGACAGAGTGAGACTCCAACTCAAAAAAAAAAAAAAAAAAGTAGCTAATACTCATCAAGAAAAAAAAATATTCAATCTCTCAAAGTAAATGTGAATTTTAACAGTCTTAAAATTAAGCAGGGTCTCAGACTTAACTGACAGTTATATCATCAATAGATTTTTCAAACTATTATCATACAAAAGAACACCACTGTAATTTTAAAAACATTCCTAAGTATTCTTTCTTCCTATAATAGATACTATGGGATATCCACAGAATACTTACTTCATTTAGTCAGAAAAGGTTTTATTCTAGACCCTCTTTTAAGACCAGTCTTAAAAAGAAGAGAAATGTGAGAATTATTTTATACTTCACCTAGTATCATCATATGGCAGACATTCTTATTAAATGAAATTCTGGGGGGTAGGAAAAGACATTCAGGTTTGACTTTTGTCAAGTTACAAATGGATTCATCAAAGATATTAACCACATAGCACATGCAGATGGAGCTTATTAATCTATTCAACTGTTCTTTTTTTTTTTTTTTTTTTTTGAGTTGGAGTCTCACTCTGTCGCCCAGACTGGAGTGCAGTGGCCGCTCCCAGTCAGCGCAACCTCAACCTGCTGGGCTCTGGCGATCCTTCCGCCTCAGCCTTCCAAGTAGCTGGAACTACAAGCGCGCACTACCACGCCCGGCTCATTTTTTGATTTATTGTAGAGATGAGGTCTCACCAGTTGCCCAGGTGGGTCTCGAACCCGCGGGCTCAGGCAATCCACTCACCTCGGCCTCCCAAAGCACTGGGATTACAGGCTGAGCCACCGAGCCCAGCCCTATTCAACTATTTAAGCAAAAAAAAAAAAAAAAAAAAAGAATTTGAGAACATTAAGATATCTTTACCTCGTAATGAACAAACTGGTCCATTTTCTTGATTCTTAGAGCGCTTACTTCTGAACTGACTTGGAATATCTAATGAAAGGTCTTAAAAGGAGATAGGAAAACAAAGAGCTGTTAAAGGCATATAACTGTACTCAAAAAAAAATTTCAAAAGCAGATATATTCCTAAAGATTTCTCTTTACTAATTTTTCAAAGGAAATAGTAAAATTACTATTTTAATCAAATATCATATATCTATATGCCGGATGTCTTACCTAGGAATGGATCAAACTTTCTAGATTCTGTCCCACATATGAGGCAGTTCACCTCATTTTGGAGAACGCCTCCAAATATAGCCGTGACAACAGTAGATGCTCCATTTCTGAAGAAAAGCACCACATAGGAAAGCATCTCAGTGAAAAACCATCTTGCTAACATTTATAAAACAAAAATAAATATTTGTAAAAGCATCTACAGGTGACCTCCTTTGAGAGAATACATACATCATTATATTTGTTTTACAAAATAGTATTAAAAGTTCTAAACCATAAACATATACTAATAAGAGGTTTAAGCCACTGGCTTCTCCCAAACCCACTACTTTCTCCAGGAGTAACTGACACAGGCCATGTGCTATTACAGCAAAGAGATCACATGTGTGACTATACGTAGGGCAAGATGACCCTTCCAGCCCCTCTCGCCAACATATCCCTCAGAAGAGAGGAAATTGCCTTTTATTTGAATCTTTGCAGGCCTTTCATATTACAGGGAACTCTCACATTTACTTGACTTTGAACATCCTCGATCTGAGATTTTTTAGACAATCAGATTTGGGGAAAAGGAGGTAAAGAAATTTAATATAAGCCGGGCATGGTGGCTCATGTCTATAACACCAGCACTTTAGAAGGTTAAAGCAGGAGGAGAGCTTTTGAGACTAGCCTAGACAGCATAAGGAGACCCCAGCCTCTATTAAAAAAAAAAAAAAAAAAAAAAAAGCCAGTTGTGGTGGTGCATGCCTGTAGACCCAGCTACTTGGGAGGCTGCAGTGAGAGGATCACTTGAGCCCAGGAGTTAGAGGGACTAGGAATGACCCTTTCATGCTGATTTAACATGCACAATTGCCTTTAATTAAAATGAAAACTGCTTCACTCAAAAGTACATTTAAGCTCAATGTAGTTCTTCCTTCAGAATCTCTTCCTCTGAGAAATAGATACTAATCAGGTTTTGGCTATCTGATGTGTATGGCATTAAGTTTAGGTGTACTATAACTTAAAACAAGGTTTGTAAATAAATTTCAAAATCATGCCTGTATATTATAACTGCAACCAAAAGTGTTTACACACTGAGGGCTTGGGATCAGCTCTTATGCTGCCAGGTCCTTTAGCTGGCACTATGACTTTCTATGTACTAACAAGAAAACACCTGCCACTTATTTTTGCCATGCTGCCACCACCCCTACCTCCACCTCCAACAGGGGTAGGTATGCGTTTGTACAAGGAAACACAGATATTTCACAGTAGACCTTTTTATATTTTTAGCAAATACCTTAGATCCTGAAATGCTTTCTCCAACGCACTGAAGGAAATCTGAATTTTTAGTATTTGATTGTTTTTTGTTTCTGTTCCTAACTCACTAATGTAACTTGCAATTCCAATTCTTTAACATATCATGAGAAGGAATGGATTAATACTGAAAACTCATAAGGTACTGAAAGAACATTCTATGAGTATTACACAGTATGGTTTCACAGGGTAACCTCACATGAACTATCCTCGACAGAGCCCAATTCAGTATTATTTGTGTATGAAGATGCCATGATGAAATACACAACAGAATTTTTCACTTCATGCTATTTTTAATTTGGTGCTAGCAGGAAGAACAATTCTCCCAGGTCACAGGTTCTTCCTGTTCTGTGTTGACCTTTAATTGGAATCCCACTACTAGGACCGAGAGGGACAAACACTTTGAGAAGTATGGTCATTCACATTGGTTGCTCTTCTCTAACACTGCCAGATTAGCTATGAGGCTGCTTCATCATTAAAAAGATCTAGTCTGGCCAGACACAGTGACTCAAGCCTGTAAATACCATCACTTTGGGAGGCTGAGGTGAGGGGACTGCCTGAGCCCGTGGATTCGAGAACAGCCAGGGCCACTTGGCGAGATCTCATCTCTACACTAAATAAAAAATTAGCCAGGCGTGGTAGCACACACCTGTAGTTCCAGCTACTTGGAAGGCTGAGGTGGAAGGACTGCCTGAGCCCAGCAGGTCAACGCTGAGGTAGCAGTAAGCATGCCACTGCATTCCAGCCTGGGCGAGAGTGAGACTCCAACTCAAAAAATAAAAATAAAAAAAGACCTAGTCTTACTAAATCAGATTTATGGACTGCCATACAATACCACAGCAACACTTATTTGTTACTTACTCTTTTCTTTCTTTGGGAAGTTTTGTCTTCTTGTAAATCCCTTTCCTGTATAAGTCAATACTGACAAAATTTTTCAAAAAATTTAAACAAAATGAGACTACAATTGACCAAAATCCAGGCTGGAGAAATACAGTAAATCATGCTTCCCCAAGAAATATACACGTTCCAATCTCGATGTATTATTTTAAACTATTAGTACATGGGAAGCTATCCAGAAGATGTGTTTTGTTCCTACTGAGAGGCAAGAAAAAATTCTGAAAACTTACAAATGCCTCCGTTTCATTTAAGAACAGACAAACTTTAGGAAAATTCAAGTCTAAAATGGAACTTTAGAAAAATTCACATTCTGACCGTTTTAAGCTTTTGTTTTTAGTGAACAGATTTAATTTTTTTGTTTGTTTGTTTTTGAGTTGGAGTCTCACTCTGTCGTCCAGACTGGAGTGCAGTGGCCATTCCCAGCAACCACAGCCTCAACCTGCTGGGCTCCAGCGATCCTTCCGCCTCATCCTTCCAAGTAGTTGGAACTACAGGCACGCGCTACCATGCCCGGCTTATTTTTTGATTTATTGTAGAGATGAGGTCTCACCAAGTTGCCCAGGCGGGTCTCGAACCCGCGGGCTCAGGCAATCCACTCACCTCAGCCTCCCAAAGGCGCGGGATTACAGGCTGAGCCACCAAGCCCGGCTTAATTATTTTGATATATGAAAATTAAGTCTCCTAACCATTGTTCAATACATCTGGAGGAAAATCTTTTAAATGCTAAATTGTATAAGTATTTTTTACTATTTTAAGTTTTAAAATAATCTATACCAAACATACCAATCAGCACTAAATCAAGATGCAAATACAGGATGCCTCTGGTCTGAAAACAAGAGGCATGTGGTCAGAAAATTCAAGTGCACAAAAGTTTCAGCCAACATCCAGGAAGCCCTTCTGCCTTCCAGTATGAATCGAACATAAAGTTAACACCAACATAAATATCTAAAAGATAAAAGGAAACTAAATCTTACATGCAACATTTGTTACTTGCAGACAGAGTAGAATTCTCCTGCAGAATTGCCGAGCGGGAAACACCATTAAAACCGCCCTGGAGTTCCAAGTGTAGGTGGTCCAAAAGGTAGCGCATGAATTCATGGGCGTCCTGCTGCTGATAGCCCCTGGAGCAAACAGAAGCAGTCACGTGAGGCTCTGCCCACCCTGCCTCAAGGGGCAAGGCTGGGAAGCAGTCAGCCAGGTACCCTCACCTCACACCCGCCAGCTCCACAGGCAACACTGCACCTGTCTTCAAGAAAGAATTTTACTGCTTAAAAATAAGTTTGCAAACCAAAAATTACTAGCGCTAATTGGACCTGGAGTGGTGTCCTCAACTGTCCTCACTTCAGCAATGAGGAAACTGAGGGGCCAAAAAGGGGGCATGTAACTTGCTTGAAGTCAGTCAAACAAGAGTAACCAGATAGGCCTACACCAGCCTCTTGTGGTAGATGCTGCATCCTCCCGCTGCAGAAGATGCTCAGATGTTACAACTGCGACTCTTACCTGCACCAGAAAACCAGGTGTGAGCCACCACCATAAGACAGAAGGAATTTAAAACTAACTCCTTAGATGGAAAGATACTGATTTTTAAGCACTGGGTGAAAGGAAGAAAAACTTTACCTAAAGAATTAAAAATGCCTAACATTATCGACTTGTATCCTAACCTCTGATTCAAAGACAGCTTTTTTTTTTTTTTGAGTTGGAGTCTCACTCTGTTGCCCAGACTAGAGTGCAGTGGCACACTCACAGCCACTGTAACCTCAACCAACTGGGCTCAGGTGATCCTTCAGCCTCAGCCTTCCAAAGTAGCTGGAACTATAGGCACATGTCTATAGTTGATTTATTGTAGAGATGAGGTCTTGCCAAGTCATCCAGGCTGGTCTCGAACCCGTGGGCTCAGGCAGTCCTCCCACCTTGGCCTCCCAAAGTGCTGGGATAATAGGCATGAGCAACGGCACCCAGTCCAAAGACAGCTTTTTAAAAATAACATACTTTTTAAAAACTGCATACGTGACCAGCCTGAGCAACATGGCAAGACCTCGGTTCTACAATTTTAAAAAAATGCATAGACTCATATACAATTATGCTCTATCCTAAAATTTAAATATATATGTAAAATAACATTCTTAGGTTACTTTTTACACCACATTAAGATACGAAACTATAAGGAATCCTTATACAGATTAATGACAAGTATACAAGTTTCGTTTTCTGTCTACCATAATAAAGGTAGACAGGAAATGAAACTTGTACAGTTAGAAGGTCTGGGGAGATTTATTTAGATAAAATAAATCAAGCAATATTAGATTAAGTTCTTTTATAAAACTGAATAGCAAAGACTTCTGTCTACATGTTGCCAGCATAGAAGGTTTTCTTTAACCTGATCTTCTAAATCGTAAGTTTTTCTGGTCTGGTCCTAAGAGTCAAAACTTCCACTATTCTTCTGAGAGATGGTTCCATAAACATAATTTCTTTCAGCCAGAATTTCCCTTGATATTACAGATTATAAAAATAATCTCCCTAATCAATGGAACTTAAAGTCAGAAGTCACTTCAGCATTTCATAGCTTTCTCTAAACTATTTGGCAACTAAGTATCAATATATGTTCAACTATTTCTTTTAAGGCTATTATGAATAAAAATGCTAAAATTCACAGTCAAAAACATTCAAAGTATTTGGTAGTTCCTTTATATATCTATCTAAGGAGGTGCTTTAAACATTTTGATACAACATCCATTTTTACCATGATTCAAAGGTAAGATCAGTATTTTAGGTAATAATATCTGAAATTCTATCACATACAAAAAATTGCATTCTCTCCCCCAAATAACTTAATGTCTAAGTCATAATTTTCCTAAAATGTTATGAAGATCAATAATTTATGGCTATAGCAATTTGCATTTTCATCAGGTGAACACATATCCAGCACTTTTTAAAAAACAATCTGCCTAATGTACAGTAATATGTTTCTAACTATACCATGATTCGTTTCTTTTATCAAAATACTTTCGTTTCTAATGTTTCCTATGCCAGTACAGCATCTTCTTTAACCTACATGAGATCATGGAACAACTCAGTTGTTCTATAAAGGTAGATTATGAATTTCTGTTTCAACTTGTGAAATCAACCAGAAAGTCTCTACTTCTAAGACTGAGACTTTTTCTGATTCAGACTAAAGAGACATTTACAGTTCTATGTTTAAACATTGAAATATGTCATTTCATTGACTCATCTGAAAACCTAAATAAAAATGTTTTATTTAGTATGTTAAATTCAACAAATTTCAGTTATCTTTTCAATTATTTCCCAAGTATACAACCTGGACTTCGGAATTTACTCTGTAGTCAACTTAGATTTTTCTTGTTTGAGAATCACAACACTCCTCACATTCAGGTAGTGTTCATGCTTTGTATACATATTTCAGCAATGTCACCCACAACACTGTTTGTGAATTAGTGAGGAAAAGGATTTATGAAGAACCAACTGGGGCCCCTGTGTCAGGCCAGAACTAAAAGAGAAAAGACAACAGAGGGAAGTAACGGTGGCTCCAGTTTTAACACTGTCCCTTATCTTCACTTGTTTGTGACCTCATATAACGAGTATGGTTTCTCCTTAATGTCTGCAGAAGGAGTAACAGGAAATCCATGTCTAAGGATGCTGTGGGACATCATCATTGGAGAGCATACTGCAAATTCAGAAAGCCTAAAGGAGTTGAAACATCCATCCTGAAGGCCCCGAAAGGAACACTGCTGAAACCCTGCACACAGGAGCCCAGCAGCTGACTCTTCACAATGAGTACAAACCACATTTACCCAAATCTTAAAGACAAAGAAATGTTGCGATAAAAAATGATCAAAGAAAATGTTACTTTGCACCTGCTTAAGTGTAAAAAGCAGATATTTAAAATAATGAAACAAACATCCCACAACACAGACACACAAAATATTCATGTGATGCCACTACACACATCAGTATGACATTTATCTGTGCAGAACCGACCTGTTCTGTGTTTCGGCAGCACTAGTACATAACCTATCAAATGGCAAAGACCAAGGACAAGGATTTGCCTCCACAGAATCGAATTTGATCATTTAGAGGGAACTGCCTCTAAAATACATTAGAATTTTAGGTTCTGCTCATATTTAAAATGTCTTTAACATTTGTGAAAGAATTTTAAATTATTATTTTGGGCCAAAATATCTGCAAAATCAAAGTAAGTTAAATTTAGCTATTTCTATCCATCCAGTATTTGGCAACAATTATAGATGAGTTTCCTCAAGACAAAAACTCCAGAAAATGAAAATGACAGAAATGAGCCGGGCTTGGTGGCTCAGCCTGTAATCCTGCACCTTTGGGAGAGTGAGGTGAGTGGATTGCCTGAGCCCGTGGGTTCAAGACCCGCCTGGGCAGGCGAGACCTCATCTCTACAATAAATCAAAAAATTAGCCGGGCGTGGTAGCGCGCTCCTGTAATTCTGATTACTCGGAAGTCTGAGGCAGAAGGATCGCCGGAGCCCGGCGGGTCGAGGCTGCGATGGCTGGGAGCAGCCACTGCACTCCAGTCTGGGCGACAGAGTGAGACTCCAACTCAAAAAAAAATAAAATGACAGAAATGAAGTTGCGTTTTCAAACACATATAGAAAAATACAATAGCACAATTTCTTAGCTCAAGAACTATCAGTTTAAATATGAAATAGCAACTGCGTAGTATTTTTTAAAGTCCTTCTCTATTTACAAATCTCCCAAAAGATTATTGTTCAAGTATCACATGCAAATGTGATTTATTGTCTACAAAAAAACCTTTATGTCATCTATAAAGCTAAGAACAGCTAGCAAATGGAATAATGTTTCAATACTGTATTTGCCCATCATTTCTAAACCTTAGTTATAACATGAACTGATTTTTTTTAAACTAAAAAAAAGTACTGTTTTGGGAAGTCAAGGCAAATATGCTAAATCAAGTTGTACCATAAAGGACCTGATTGGAATTATCAAGAGACTGTCCTGAAGAGTAGTGAGTATTAAACTTGATCTTAAAGAGAGAGGGCCCTCAAGGCAAATCCTACAGGCAGAAACACATGACATACAAAGATACCCGGGCAACAAGCCACGATCATGTGAAGAAAATCTGCAAGGAGTAGCAAAGGCTGTCACAAAAAACTGGCAAAACTACAAGAGCACATACCCAGCAATTCCTCTCTCAGATATCTGCACGTATATGTGAAAGACTATGTGCTGCAGCACCGTGGACCAGGAAAGACTAGACACAATCCATATGGCCACTGGGAAGGGACAAGTGCATAAATTATGATAATCTATAAAACAGTCTGAGGAAGCTCTTGATAAACTAATACATATCATCTCAAAGTAGAAAAAATGGATGACATGTTACCAATTATGTTAAAAATTACATACACATGCTTGTCATGTACACAGAATGTCACGGAAAGGACACACACAAATCTGTTAACTATGGTTGCTTTCAGAAAATAGAATGAATGGATAGGGAACAGAGTAAAGTTAAAAATTCACTATTTTTTTTACCTTTTGAATTATGAATCATGTGTGTTTTCACCTTTTTTAAAAAAATTAACGTTAAGGCCCGGCATGGTAGCTCACGCCTATATTGTCCTCCAGAGGCAGGACAATCGCTGGAGCCCAGAAGTTCAAGAACAGCCTGAGCAACCTAGTGAGACCCTATCTCTACAAAAAAATATTTGAAAATTATCCAGGCATGGTGGCACGCACCTGTAGTGCCAACTTACTCAGAAGGCTGAGGTGGAAGGACAGCCTGAGCACAGGTGGTTGAGGCTACAGTGAGCCATGATGGTAACACTGTACTCCAGCCTGGGAGACAGAGACCATGATTCAAAAAGCAAACAAAAGACCCAAAATTAAACAAACAAACAAACTTTATCTTCAAGAAAAAGGAAAAAAAATTGGGTATATTAGCAAGTCATGAGAAGTGTGTTAAGTAGATACAGACATTGGAAAACATTAAAACTTTGCAGGAAAATTTTTCTCTGCGGGTAACTAGCTTTTGACTGATTACATTTAGGATATATTTTTTTATACATTCAATTAATAAATGAGCTGGGCTCGGTAGCTCAGCCTATAATCCCGCGCCTTTGGGAGGCTGAGGTGAGTGGGTTGCCTGAGCCCGCGGGTTCGAGACCCGCCTGGGCAGCAAGACCTCATCTCTACAATAAATCAAAAAATCAGCCAGGCGTGGTAGCGCATGCCTGTAATTCCGGCTATTCGTAAGGCTGAGGCGGAAGGATCGCTGGAGCCCAGCAGGCGAGGCTGCGGTGGCCGGGAGCGGCCACTGCACTCGAGTCTGGGTGACCGAGTGAGACTCCAACTCAAAAAATAATAATAATAATAATAATAAATGAAAGTTTTTCTACTTCTACATGCATGTTTATTTCAGAGTTCTCATGTTTCATCCCAAAGGATCAAGTTCCGTAGAAATCATCATATGTTAATCAAGAAAAATGGGCTTTCTAAACTTTAAAAAATGTACTTTGGGACTATAAATAAATATAAACGTAATTCAAGACTCATGTGCTACCATCTAGGCATGTTATAAGACTCTTACCCTGCATACCTAACATGACTAACAGTCATAAGAAGGAAGCCCCACCTTCCTGCCTCATCTCTGGGCATTGTGCAGTGACCCTGCCCTAAAGCTTTATCCTAGATCTCACCAAAAGAAAAATTATTCTTTGGCTATATGAAAATGAGGAACAATCTCAATTACTGCAGAACTAAGAGAAAGCCCAGCAAGGAATAGAAAAGCATCCTATTCTCATCAGTGATTAAGGAAATTTAAAAGCACAGTGTATCAGAAGTCACCCCAGAGACCCCATGTTAAATTTCTCTACCTGGTTACCTTTTCTAAAGGTTCTTTCCCTTCATTGGTAGTAACACAGTACTGGAATGTGTAATTTAAGTAGATAGAAACTAAATCATGCTCACAGTTGAGCTACAGAAACTAGAAAGGGCAGAGATGTAGGAAGACTTAGAGGAAATAGTAGAATTCGACTGTATAAAAACATGAGAATGTTTCTAAACCTTTGAAAATGAGGGACCTTGGTCACCATGGAGACCAAGGAGAACAGTGCAAAATTAGTTAGTGGGACTCACTCAAAGCATGAGGACAAATTACTGTTAACACGTCTATTATTAACCAACTCCACAAACACCTGGGTTCTAATTTTGGTCATAACACCTACTAGATGTATAAGATTAAACAAGTTGCTTCTCCTCTCTGTCTCAGTTTTGTCTTCTCTAAAATGAGAGTAACACTTCCTACCTCGGTTGAAATTTGAAGATCAGATTTAAAGTACCTACTGTTTGACACATAATAGGCATTCAGTAAATGGAAACATGATATAATAACAAACACAAATCCCTATCAAGAGTCTAATTAAATGATTATGTTAGAAATTTTATAGAAGTCCAACTAGTGGTAACTTAACAGTCATTTCCCCCTTTCCTACTGAGAGTCAAGACATGCTGAAATTCTTATAAAATTAGTGTCTCCTGAGAGAAGATTTAAATGAAATACATAAAACAAGATTCCTTCAAAACAAAGACCTGGGTTAACAACAGTTACTCATGTCAGATCCTCAAGCCTAGACTTTTCATCAAGGCAACAAATTACAGTTCTTTGAAGTTATTACCTTTTAACATTTCTCAATATTAACAGTATCTGTA
Organism: Carlito syrichta; assembly: GCF_000164805.1. Classification (NCBI taxonomy): domain Eukaryota; kingdom Metazoa; phylum Chordata; class Mammalia; order Primates; family Tarsiidae; genus Carlito; species Carlito syrichta. The sequence goes on along the minus strand of NW_007251008.1, from coordinate 114,533 downwards.
TTAGGCAACAGGGCAAGATATTTTGCGAAGTTTTACTACAGCATGTTTTTTTTTTTTTAAAAGGAGAGGGATGTACATTAGGCACCAAAATCATGACTAGTGAGAATTCTGACTTGCTTGAGAGGGATAAAATCAGTGGAAAGTGGCAAGGGCTGTTGTCAAACACCGGCAGCACCCCAAGTCTAGTATTACCCAAATCCCTGGGGGTGACTAACCTAGGAGAAGAGGCAGGATCCCTCTGACAGCATACCGGTGCTTCCTACTTGAGGCTAGAGAGAAAGTTGGGCGACATGGGAACTCTCCGGCTACCCAAAGATATGGCACAGCTGCCTTCTGGAGAGCGAGTCCTGATGGGTTGGGCTACAGTCTTCCAAGAGCTTTGGAACTCAGCCCAGAGCAGTTAACATAATACCATGGGTTTCTAGGATTACATTTGGCTTTTTTTAGTATAAAACAGTATATGACAGTAATGGTTCTTTGTAAGATTGTGAAAGAATTAAGGAAATTTTGTCCAGTATATTTTCCTAGTGCACATAAGTTATTTATAAGGGCTTATTTTTATAACAACAAAGTACCCTATCCCTTGTTAAAAACATTTCTAATGTCTATTAGTTAAACACATTTGTTTAGTCAGATGTATTCAACTTCTGCTCTTCTAAAACAACAAAAAACAAAACAAGCCAGTCCTAATTGTTTAGAATATTTAGAATACCACCACTTCATCAGGAATTATTTCAGAGACACTATAAAGACTAACATTAATGTTTTATGATATCTTTCTTTAAATGATACTTACCTAAAATTCGGCATAATCTTCCAAACAACATAAAATAAGGACTCTGGGCTGAATGCAGTCTGGCTGCCTTGCCATAAAGCACAGAGTGTCTTCCTAAATTCTTCCACCAAAGACCTGAAAAGAGCAAGGACAACACCCTCAGCATCCACGAGAGGCTCCCATTTCATTGTATAATGTCCAACTGTTTAAAATGCACAATTTAAAAATAAAAACTTGAAAAGGACTTGGTCTCCTCTGAACTAATTCTAACAGCTAAATAAGAGCATCTTAAAAACCCATGTAAGTAGCAAAAATTTCTGACAAAACTATTTTTCTTTTTTTTTTTTTTTTTGAGTTGGAGTCTCACTCTGTCGCCCAGACTGGAGTGCAGTGGCCGCTCCCGGTCATCGCAGCCTCGACCTGCTGGGCTCCGGCGATCCTTCCGCCTCAGCCTTCCGAGTAGCCGGAATTACAGGCATGCACTACCACGCCCAGCTGATTTTTTTTTATTTATTGTAAAGATGAGGTCTCGCTGCCCAGGCGGGTCTCGAACCCGCGGGCTCAGGCAATCCACTCACCTCAGCCTCCCAAAGGCACAGGATAACAGACTGAGCCACCGAGCCCAGCTTCAAAACTATTTTTTTAACCATATGGTTAACTTTGAGTGTGCCAAACCACTGCCATATATGTATACTCTGGGCTAAAAATCACACACCAAACTATGAAGCAGTGGATAAATTACAAGTCAAATTACTCAAGAATGTACACTTTAAAAACCTAAGCCACTGGCTTTCTCTCCCTCTCCTGCATTCTCCTTCTTGCCCCTCACTAGCACCTCCAGTCTATGTCCACCACTCATCTCCGCCTCAAAGAGTTCACATGGCCACAAGGCTTCAATGTCAGTTCCATATCAATGAATCTCCAGTCCAACGCCAACAGTCAGATTTTCACATGACCCCTCTTATTTAGGTTTCTCGTTTCCAGCAGGAATCTTCTACAGAAGGACCTCTTGCCCTTCCAGCTCCATATATCCTAAACTGCCCAAGTCCCTACTACTCTCTGTACTCTCCCACTCTCGCCCAATATCCATTCTCTTCTTTCCTCATAGAACTAGAAATTCTTTTTTTTTTTGGCTGGGCTTACAAACTCAGAGTAAAAACTCTGAGTGTGTCCAGATTCTGGGAAACTTCTTTTTTTTTTTTTGAGTTGGAGTCTCACTCGGTCGCCCAGACTGGAGTGCAGTGGCCGCTCCCGGCCACCACAGCCTCGACCTGCTGGGCTCCGGCAATCCTTCCCCCTCAGCCTTCCAAGTAGCTGGAATTACAGGCATGCGCTACCACGCCCGGCTGATTTTTTGATTTATTGTCGAGATGAGGTCTCGCTGCCCAGGCGGGTCTCGAACCCGCGGGCTCAGGCAATCCACTCACCTCAGCCTCCCAAAGGCGCAGGATTACAGGCTGAGCCACCGAGCCCGGCTGGGAAACTTCTTAAAAAGAAAGAGTTGTTCTTCACACTAGCCCCTTCCTTCTTCCCACTAGCTGGAAGGACAACGTAATGGTGGAGCTCCAGCTCTATCCTGGACTATGTGAACAAGGCATGCCCTAGAGTTGGTGGAACACAAAGCTAGAAGGAGCCTGGTGATTCTGTCCCAAACAGATAACCTCAAACTCTGACATGAGAAAACAAACTGGATGTTTAATTCACTGTTAATTTTGGTTTTTTATGCACCTGTAGCGGCAATGATACACTTGCTCAACTTAAATTTCTCTGTCTGTATAGCCACTATTCTCTTGGATACTTGATACCTCAGAGAATCACAGTATCTTCCTCCTCAGCCCCTGTCATCTAGTAGGTCCCTGGGATACAAACAACATTTTGACCTCCTAGTTCCTGAATGCCCTTCCTATGCTTGGGGAATTCCCAAACTTAAGCGTCTCAATGGGAGTCAGACCCCACCTCCCACTAAGAAGCAAAAGGGTCAAGACACCTGCTTTCTCAAGTCTCCTTTGCAGTCAGAGCACAGGGATACAGCCTGGGCTCTGCCCAGCAGAAGCAGTTAGTGACACAAAGAAGCAGGGACGGACAGCACCAAGTCCTCTCTGGTGGCAGTGATGACAGAGTCCGGAGCAGCAGAAACTGTGGCATTCACCAGCACCCATCTCCTGCGGCATTCACCAAAACCCATCTCCTACAGCTGGCAATAATGACTCCTGGTACTACCAGGCAATGGTGGCAGGGGTGTCCTCGCAGGACAGTTCAGTGGGTAACTGTGGCTACGCTGCTGCTGCCTTGACTCCAGACCTGATTTCCCACCCACTTAGTGATGGTTTAGCTCACCAACAGCCCTGCAATAGATTCCTTTTCTGCCCCAATCATCCAGAGGCAATTTCTGCAGTCCATAACTAAACTCTAAAGGACACTAATGCATCAGCTACTGCTAATCTTCCCTTAACTTCCATGCCCATATATTTTTTCCACTTCATTTCGCTGACATTCCTACTAACCCGATTAAAGTGTGAAGCCTCCTTAAATGCAGGCACTTTCCAGCTCATCCAGGATGCTGTTACCAAAGGAAATCCCCATCAAGCAGCACCTGCAGTGATATCAATCCCACCCTGCTCCTGGTTCCACAGCTTCCCTGTACTGAGGCCACTACTCTGACATGTTCTGTCCTACTCACCCTCAGCCACCAAGGTTGGACATTGTCAGATTATGAAATGACCCTTTAGAATGTATGGGAATGGGGGTGAGGAAATGTGGGTGGGCAGGCAGAGAAAACATTAAATACAAGGGGTGCCAAAAAAAACTATACACATTTTAGGAGATGTTATCTATGTATTACTTTTTGAAGCTGAATCATATGACATTCGCTCAACCATGCTTCCCCAATTTTTTTTTGGTTTGCCCTGCCTGTAGCATGGTAACACTAGCATTCATTTGATTAAGGTCATCTTTTGAGCAAATGTCATACTTTAAATGTGTACACATTGTTTTTGTCACCCCCTCTATGTAAGGGTTATAAGTCACAGTCCTTCTGATAGGTCTTCTGAACTTCTGAGCCCAAATAAGGCAGGGCCGCACTGAACTGGAATACAGAGCTGGTCCTTAACAATCACTTGTTCATTTTTTTCTCTCCATACCAACCAAAAACCAACTCCATTGCCCACAACTAACTTACTGACTACAAATTGATTTGATTAGTCAAGACAGGTTTACCTAACACTATCAGACAAATCAGTTCACATGGACTGATGATATTCATGCTAATCTATACCTAGAACCGTATTTCATATATTGATGTCAATCCTAGAATGCCCAAATCTGCAAAGACTCAGTAAGTAGAGTGCTAAATTTATCCTGCCAGTTATAGTAAATAGAAATAAAAGAATTCCAATAATTATTAAGATCGCCAGCTAGACACCCAAACCCAATTTTTAGAAGAATTTTTTTTTGTATGTGCCTATTAGCACACATAATACAATGAAAACCACCAGTGAGAATCATTTGGTTTGTAGCACAAAGCCAGAAAGGACGTCTCTTGTAACTCACACGTTGCTATCCCCTTGGCTCCTGGTGTGGTATGTCCGCCTTCCTGCTGTCTTCCCATTCCTTAACTCCACAGCGGGCAGTTCTTTGAAATAACAGCAAAACTGCTCAATGTTACTATTTTAAAAGGAAGGGAAAGAATATTTAAAAAGAAAAATTTCCAGGACTGTAAAGAGAGTTTTATGAAGCCTACACATGAACCGTGAACATGCACTTGCTCAGTTGTCCCATTTAAACTGTACTCATTGCATCTCTTGCACTGAGTATCTTTGTTATGTTCTTCATTCACTCAAAGAAACAGTATAGACAGATGATTGTGTAGAAATGCACAAAGAACTTAAAACAGAAATCTGTCTGAAAAAATCCCAATTTTCCCGCCACGTTTAGTTTGTCACCATGTCTTTCTTTTCAGTGTGATTGGTTCCAAATATTCAGCAATTTCCTCACATATAAACAAACCGTGAAGCCAACCATATTATTTAGATATACTACACAGAATTATAAGGAGAATTCAGAAGTAAGGAGAATTTCCTCTTTGAGCAATAGCAGGTAAGCTGAGAGGCAGTATCTTCAAGGAGAGGTCAAACATGCCTTCTACTCCTTATCAGCAATGTGACCTTGGGAAGATAACTTATTCTGACTTTTGATGCTTCAGTAAAATTGAAAGTAAACAACTTTCAAGATAATTTCTTCTACAAAACTTAGGTCAGCCTTGTTGGCGATTATATTTTTACTACTTGTCTTACATTTTGAAGACATCTCATCTCAGCTGAAGACTTAACTAATGACTGAAATAAGCTCTCTGAACAAAGTTCTCTGTAGCTTAGGGGGTCTACAAACTACGGCCCACAGGCCAAATCGAGCCCTCAGTGGGGTTGAATTTTCTTCTTTTTTTTTGAGCTTGAGTCTCACTCTGTCGCCCAGGTTGGAGTGCAGTGGAACACTCAGGACCACCACAGCCTCGACCTGCTGGGCTCAGGTGATCCTTCCGCCTCAGCCTTTCCAGTAGCTAAAACCACAGGCATGCATCACCACGCTCAGCTGATTTTTTAAATTTATTTTTTATAGAACCGAGGTCTTGCCATGTTGCTCAGGTTGGTCTTGAACTCCTGAGCTCAGGTAATCCTCTCGCCTCAGCTTCCAAAGTGCTGGGATTACAGGCGTGAACCATGGCACCCTGCTGAGTTTTACTTTTTTTTTTTTGAGTCAGAATCTCACTCTGTCGCCCAGGCGGGAGTGTAGTGGCACGCTCTTGGCCACCGCAGCCTCGACCTGCTGGGCTCAAGCGATCCTTCTACTTCAACCTTCCAAGTAGCTGGAGCAACAGGCATGCACCACCATGCCCAGCTATTTTATTTTTTTTAATTGTAGAGATGAGATCTTACCATGTTGCCCAGGCTGGTCTCGATCCCCCGGGCTCAGGCAATCCTCTCGCCTCCACCTCCCAAAGTGCTGGGATTACAGGCGTGAGCCACTGTGCCTGGCTGAGTTTTACATCTTTAAAGTATTGTTTTTAAAAAAGCTGCGTGTGGTGGCTCACACCTGTGATCCTAGCACCTTGGGAAGCAGAGAAGAGGGGACTGCTTGAGTTTAGGAGTTTGAGACCAGCCTAGGCAACCCAGCAAGATCTTGTCTTCTACAAATTTTTTTTGTTTAAATAGTTGGGCATACTTGCATGCACCTATAGTCCCAGCTACTCAGGAGGCTGAGTTAGAAGGATCATCTGAGCCCAGGAGTTTGAGGTTGCGGTGAGCTGTAATGGTGCCACTGCACTCCACCCTAGGGGACAGAGTGAGACCCCAACTATGGCCTAAAAGACTAAAATGTTTACTACCTGGCCATTTACAGAGAAAGTTTGTTGCCCTCTGCTCTAGCCTATTCAAGAAGCAATCGAAAATAGATAATAACAGCAAACAGTCATTGCCAGGCCCTGCTCTTAGGACTTTAGACAAATTATATTAAATAATCTTCCCAACATGAGGTAGAACTATTACCCCCCCAATTTTACTGATGAGGAAGCTAAGGCACAAGGAATTAAGGTACCTTGCTCCAAGCCATATGACTAGAGTTAGAAGAGATAAGATCTAAAGACAGAACCTTTGCTCTTAAATTTTAATGTCTGATACCTAAGCTCTGACTATAATGTTACCTAAGCGACTGAAGAATGGCATTCATAAAACACGTGTTCCCCAAATTCCGAAGGCCTGTGGCACAAATGGCAGCAGTGCTTCCCTGAAAAATAGAACACAAAGAAGACACTATCAGTTCAAGCAAAACAAAGGCCTCTATTCAAAACTCCAGCACCAAGCCAATTTGGAATGGGTCCTTTTCTGTACAATAATTACTTCAAACAAACTCTCTTTCTAATTTCTGTAGAAATGTCTGGATGTTTTTAGAAGGCTGATTCTGATCCTGACACTGTTCTAAATGGAAGCATCTTATTGAAAGCTTATGGGGACACCAGCATTAAAGTACCATGGGACACAAAATGCAAAACAGGAAAATCCCTGGAAGAAGTAAAATATAAGACTTAGTGCCTTTATCACATTCTATTAAAACAACAGACACTTTAAAGTATAAGTAGATATACCCCAAGAATTTCTGTCCCCAAACTTTCAACACTAAGCCACACACACATGACCAATACATGTTTTCCTAGCATGGGATATGAACTTCAAGATACTATCTGAAACTCAAGACTTAGTCTGAAAGCCAGGACACATGTTTAGAAATGTTTATAGCAGGTAACATTAAATGTCAGCACTGCAGCAAGACAGCAATTAGATCTCAACCAACTCTTCTATTTGAAGAAATTTTAATTACTTACATTTACTTTTAATAACTTGCTGTTCAGTGATGAGTTTTCTAAAAGTTTCCTTTTTCTGTGCCTGTCAGTTGTGAAAGCTGAGCTATTAAAACACAGAGAATGAAAAAGATATTAATGTATACATGCTACACACAGGCTAAAGAATGCACTCAAGCGGCCTTCAGTGTCTAGGGCACAGAGACCTGCTTGGCTGCTCAGTCAGGCCCAATGAGGTCCACAAGTATTTGAAGTTAGCTGAGGAGGTCCGCTTCCTTGGAAGTTCCACTGTTCCTCCAGTAGGGCAGGAGCTGGATACTGCTCCTGGCAAAGCTGAACAGGTAGATGCAGTCTGTGAGATACTCCCTCCCCACCACCACTCCGTGGATCAGACTGTGAAGATTCAAAATCCAGAAGAGCGATCCCTCACAACAAAAAGAAAACCCTGGTCTGACACTAGTATTCTGAAATGTTAACAGTAAGTCTCAATATGCTATTTTCTTAATTTTGATAAAGGTATCATGTTTTGCTCAATTGTCTTAATAGATTATTATACAATCTGAGTCCAAGGAATGAGAATTAAGTTATAGCAATACAGGCATATATAAAATCATTTGATTCAGCTACGCTACAGATCCTAATTAGTACAGAAGTTCTGAATTAAAGTCGTTCAAAACTTTTCTAGATGAAAGAGATATTTTGCTTAAAATTTATCAGAAAGTTATTCCTATAAAAGGCCACTTTATAATTATTATATGTCAGGAGAACTAATCTAAAGGAGGTAAAAATTATGGTTAACAATTCTTTCCCACCTTCTGTAAGTACCAAGCTAATTCAAAGTAAATACATAATTATTTCTCTTTCCAAAATTTCCACATCAGCTATGTCTTTGAAACATCAGAACTAGTGACAGTAAGTTACTTCAAACCTCAAAATACTATTCAGAACTGTGTGTATGTGTGTCTCAGAGTACTGGTAACTACAAGCTGAGGAGAGAGAATCCATATTGACAGTGTTCAAGCATTCCTTGACAGATTCTGTAAGTGAAGCGGGTGAATCACAAGCACAATGCAGATGCTACTTAGAGACGTCTAACAGCTAGTTTTCAGTTTTAACCTATATAAATAAAGCATTTAGCTTTTTGAAAATATAAATTATTGCATTTTATCCTCAGTGAATCTCAACATGGCAGAATCTTCTAGATGTGGCTATTTAAATGTAAATGGATTAAAGTTTGAAATTCGGTTTCTCGGTTGTTCTAGCCACTTTTCAAGTATGGGTAGTGTTACCATATTGGTGCAGATTATAGAACAGCCATCACTGCAGAAAGTTCCACGGAACAGTGCTGTTCCACAGGAGATGTAGAATAGTTAAAAGTAAAACATCCGTGTAACTGTAGTTTCTGACTTCTATTACAGATTAAAGCCAATGTTTGGGGGGTTTTGTCGTTGTTTGTTTGTGACAGGGCTGGAGGAGGGTCGGAGGGGTAAGAAGAGAGACGGGGTAGAGGGAGTGAGAATGGAAGGTAGGCAGCGGGGGTGGGCAGAGAGTGGGGAGGAAGAGGAGAAGAAGAATGTTTGGTAATGTGTTCGACATAGGAACTGGACTGCAAAATGTATCTTTTAGTGGGACCAAGTAGAAATGTAGACGGGGTCCTGGTCTGTGACACCTTTTATCTGACGCAGGTCAATGGAAATAAAAGATTTTATAACTGTATAGATGCATGAGGGTTCTCCAATGCCCTCTCTTCCCTTTGACATAGTTCTGATTAATTTATTCAGATTAAGAGGGTAGTCTTTTCTTAGATAAAACTACAAATGGCGGAAAAAATATGCTGGTAGCTACCCCTTCTATATCAAAGAATGAAGTTAGTAAGATCTTTCAATGACATCACCACACCAAAGAGTGATACCTACTGCACAATTTACTGTGAGCAATTTCAGGCAAAATGAAAGATCCTGGACCTGTGTATCAGTACCAGTGTCTCTAACCCTAGACAGGGCTCATGTTTTTCAGTTCAAATTAAAAGGTAAAAAGCACTTTGAAAGAGAAAGGAGCCAGAAGATGACAACCCAAGAGGTACTTAAACCCAAAGGATTTTAATTATAATAGATCTTAAATCATTATTCTTCCCTTAACAGACCTGTAATCCATTCAGTCAATGCATAAAGACTTTGGTTCACAAACACTACACAGTGTTGCACTCGAAAAAGTTGGGGTATTTCCTCAGTATACAATTTTGAAATATTCTATTGGTTTTACATTTAAGTTTGCTAAGGGACATCTACTTTTGGCATGTTTTCACAATACCTTCTATACTTCAACTGCCAAAATAAATCAGATGGCACTTCATAATTTGGGGTGATTTGCACAGACTTCACTTGAGTCAGAGTCATTCCAGGGCTGTGCTTCTAACCATGGAGCCTCAAAGGCACAGCTAGTTGGGTTTCTGTTTATCACTTCCAATTTCAGGTCCAGTGAGTTTTATCAGAATAAGCAATTTGACTTATCAAGACAACTCTATTTACATAAAAGCTTTGATTTCTTTATGATGACAAAAGGTTTTTTTGTTGTTTTTTTTTTTTTGAGTTGGAGTCTCACTCTGTTGCCCAGACTGGAGTACAGTGGCAGACTCCCGGCCACCACAGCCTCGGCTTGCTGGGCTCTGGCGATCCTTCCGCCTCAGCCTTCCAAGTAGCCAGAACTACAGGCATGTGCTATCACACCCGGCTAATTTTTTATTTACTGTAGAGATGAGGTCTCACCAAGTTGCCCAGGTGGGTCTCGAACCCACGGGCTCAGGCAATCCACTCGCCTCAGCCTCCCAAAGTGCTGGGATTACAGGCTAAGCCACTGAGCCCAGCCCACAGCTTGTAATTTCAAGTGATATATACTGCCCCAGACAAAAAAAGAGAAGAAACTAGGATCCTGTGCTGCCGCATAGCAGCAAAGTGGACAGTAAGACAATTAAACTTAATTTTCCTTCAAAATAATGCATAAATCCAGCCAGGTGCAGTGGCTCACGCCTATGATTCCAGCACTTTGGGAAGCGGAGGTGAGAGGATTACCTGAGTCCAGGGGCTTAAGACCAGCCTGGGCAACTTGACAAGACCTCATCTTCACACTAAATCAAAAAATTAGCCAGGTGTGGTGGTGCACGCCTGAGGTTCCAGCTACTTGGAAGACAGACACAGAAGGATTGCCTGAGCCCAGCAGATCGAGGTTGCGGTGGCCGTAAGTGTGCTACTGTGCTCCAGCCCAGGCGACAGAGTGAGACTCCTACTCAAAAAAAAGCATAAATCTTAGTGCTTCTAAACAGATCTCATAATAAATTTTGAAATATTTCTAATATCAAAGGTGACGCTAATATGATTTTATATCATTTTCTGCCCTTTCCTTGTACCTCCCACCCCCCAAATTCCACTTGTAAATAAATTGAGCTTATAAATTGGTGAATAAAAATTTAAAAACAGGCTCTTGGGACCTTGAATACGGTTTATGACAAAGATTAGATTAAACAAATGTAGAGCTACAGACATTAACTATGAGCAATGTTTCAGATATCCAAGCCCAAGGTTTATTTTATCAATATTTCGATCACATTAAAAACACGAAGCTATGAAACTCACAGACAAAAATTCCACCCACTCAGAAATTCTAAAAGACCCTTCAGCCCATTTTAACCCCTTCTTTCCCAAGGCCTATTACTTACTTTTCCAAGTTCTGTAAGTGTTCTCTGACTTTCTGTACCAGTCCCAGCTTGGTGTCATTAACCACAAAATCATCACAGCGATAACTGCAAGAAAAATATTAATCAGTGTGTGTAAAGAGCTTGAGGAAACCACAGTAATGAAATCATTAAAAGGTGGGCTGCTGCCAAGATGATCACATGGCTCTGCAGGCAGTTACTGTTGGTGGTAAGTTTAAAGAGGACTTGGAATACACAATGGAATGTTTTTTAAGAGCCGTTTTTTTTTTTTTAAAGTTGTAGTCTCACTCCGTCGCCCAGACTGGAGTGCAGTGGCTGCTCCCGGCCACCGCAGCCTCACCTGCTCGGCTGCGGCGATCCTTCTGCCTCAGCCTTCCAAGTAGCCAGAATTACAGGCGCGCGCTACCACGCCCGGCTCATTTTGATTTATTGTAGAGATGAGGTCTCGCTGCCCAGGCAGGTCTCGAATCCGCGGGCTCAGGCAATCCACTCACCTCAGCCTCCCAAAGGCGCAGGATTACAGGCTGAGCCACCAAGCCCGGCAAGAGCCGTTTTAAAAAGCCACGTAGGCAACTAACGCTAGCTTCTTTTCACATTTTTTTATTCAAAAGCTCTTCAATTCCTCCTTTGAAAATGAAATAAGCTGTTACATGTATTATATTCTTTTTAATGGTGCATAATACATGGAAAAGAAATAAAAAGCACCAGTTCTTTTCATGGAGCATTAAGCCTAAAGCTTTAATGTGACACCTACCCAAATTAACGGGAAACTGGGGGGAGGAGAGATTTAAGTGAAAAGCAGGGAAGGTAATTAGCTTGTAGGGATATCTGAATAGAAAAACTCAAGTTAAGGCGATACATGTTAAACATAATTTAATTAAAAATAAATTGAGTTCACATGAGTTGAGAAGAGTGCATCCTTCATTGTAAGGTACTAGAAAACAAAAATATGAATAAATGGCTGTCTTTCAGGAATCTGATAAGTGCTTTGAAGGAAAATGTTTAAGGTGTTTTTTTTTAAATTGATACTCTGTGTGTGTTTTAGTAAATCAGTAAGCAAATAATATAAGAACCACACATCATAAACTTCACCTTGTGCATCAGCATCTACTATTTTCCTGGGATAAAGTCAATTTTAACAAATACAACTTAAATCTTTTAAATATGCACCTTTGTATAAAACCACTTGTTACAACTACCAAAGAATAATGAAAATAACAACGCCATTTTGAGCAAACAAAACTTTGAAAGCACAGCAACTAGTAAAAATTAGGTCATCTCTAGCAGAATCCAAAAACACCTATTTTTTTGTGTAATTTTTAAAAAAAGAATTACGCAAAAGCATAGCTTGTGTCTTTTATTCAGAAGAATAAAAACTTTAAGTGAATTCTTTAACTACAATGTTACATGTTACATATATGATGTTATATACGTATATAATGTATATACATATGTATATGTTATATATGTAATTATTTAACACACATCCTCATTAATTTACCACCCAGGCTATCAATCGAGGTTTCTCTAACATAATCTCCAAGTTCCCAAAGTCAATTCCTAACATTTTCACAAACAGCAAAAGCAATCCTCTACCTCCTGGGCCATTCTTCTATTATCAAAGCACCACTGGGAAGAAAATGTTAGTTTTATAACAAATACATAAAGGAATTAAATTAATGAAAAGGTTTAATTCTTTGCTCCCTCTCATCATAAACGTTAAAAAGGTAAGATCTACTTTGTAAATTTGGGCTTCAGTCACTTGGTATTCCCATGAACCTTAAGCATTCACTGAAGAATGAAACTGCGTTGCTATTCTACTTTAATTCCTACTTACTTTTTCATTTTGTGTTTGCATAAATATATGTAATTTGGATAGAACAATACTCAGTGTTCAAAACTCAAAATGCTGGTGTTTATCTGAGAAGTGAAGTCTAAGTGCATATCCAGATCACCTTTCAGGTATTTACAGGATACCATAATATCTAATTGAAAAGTGAACCTCTAACAGCCATTAAAAAAAGTGGTGGCTTTTTAAAAGAAACACTGTTTCAAATTAAATTAAATAACTGATTTATTTCTTATTAAAGTAATTCTTTTTAGTATGATGTGAATTCAGCCTAGGATATAAAATCACTTCACATTTGTTAAAGCCACATTGCCACATACTGATTTTGTAGACTTGTTTTTGGCCTTGCGCTCCTCTAGTTGTTTCATCTCTCAGCTTTCATCACTGACAGGAGTTGCCCTAGCCCCCAGAGCAGTGCTAATGGCAGCTGCAACAGAGCAGCTAAACTTTAAGTTTTAAAAAATGCAATTAATTTACATTTACACTTAATGACTGAAGCATTTTAAAATATTTTTCCACTAAGCACAACATGATAGTTTGGTATAACTACGTTCTTTTATTTTTAAATTATGTAAGATATATGGCAGCATACAGTTGGGCACATGTGTTAGTTCCAGTATTACACAAAATCATAACCATCTAGTTTGTGTCAACAGAATGATTCAAATGATTTTTCTGTGCAACAATGTAGCATTGTAATGTGTTTATTTGAACATTTTATACAGACAGCATGAGCTACAGTGATACTTATGTAGATCATAATTGGTGTCAATGATCTAAATTTGAAGATTCAAGGAGAGAAAAAGCTTATTTGTGACACAGCTAAATAGGTACAAGAATTTATGTTAAAGTTGAAGCCTTTCATAATGCAAATCCATGACGGCACATATTTTCAACATGAATTAGTATGCAGCAGAGATAGTATTATTGTAAATTGACTGTAAAACCTATGAGGAAAATTTGAAGACTACTTTGTTGATACAAACAAACTCAGAGCCAATTTTCAGTTTACATGATGCCCCTTTAGATTTTCTATTGATAAAATTAAGTTATCACAAGACAGTGAATTCACTTGACTTGGACAGATGTTTTGCAGCTGACACGCTTCTCCTTTAAAGTCAAATCAGTTGTTCCAAAAAGATTGATCACTTTTATCAATACAAAAATTAGAGAAAACCTGTTTGGTACTCCATGTACTGGAAAACTTTTAATGTTTGAAATAGTGTGAATTGGCAACCCCTTCAGGTCCCCTTCCACTGTGAGAGCTTTTCTGTCCTCTCAATAAATCCTGCTTTCTAAAAAAAAAGAAATAATGTGAATCTACTTTTTTTTTTTTTGAGTTGGAGTCTCACTCTGTCGCCCAGGCTGGAGTGCAGTGGCACACCCACGGCCATCGCAGCCTCAACTCACTGGTCTCAGGCGATCCTTCCGCCTCAGCCTTCCAAGTAGCTGGAACTACAGGCACTCGCTAACACACCCAACTTATTTTTTTATTTATTGTAGAGACAAAGTCTCATCAAATTATCCGGGCTTGTCTTGAACCCTGAGCTCAGGAAATTCTCTCTCCTTGGCCTCCCAAAATGCTGGGATTACAGGCTTGAGCCACCGCGCCCAGTCTGAATTCATTTACTTTTTTAAGTGCAATTTTTTTTTTTTTTGAGTTGGAGTCTCACTCTGTAGCCCAGACTGGAGTGCAGTGGCCGCTCTTGGCCACTGCAGCCTCGACCTACTGCGCTCTGGCGATCCTTCCACCTCAGCCTTCCAAGTAGCCGGAACTACAGGTGGACACTACCATGCCCGGCTAATTTTTGATTTATTGTAGAGAAGAGGTCTCGCCAAGTTGCCCGGGCTGGTCTCGAAACCACAGATTCAGGTAATCCACTCACCTCAGCTTCCCAAGTGCTGGGATTACAGGCTGGGCCACCATCCCTGCCCTTTTGGTTTTTTTTGAGGAGGAGTCTCACTCTGTCACCCAGGCTCGATTTCAGTAGCATGCTCACACAGCCTCAACCTGCTGGGTTCAGGAGATCCTTTTGCCTCAGCCTTCCAAGTAGCTGGAACTACAGATACACGCCACCACACCCAGCTAATTTTTTATTTATTGTAGAGACGAGGTCTCACCAAGTTGCCCGGGCTGGTCTCAAAGAACTCCTGGGCTCAGGCAATCTTCTCACCTCCACCTCCCAAAGTGCTGGGATTACAGGCATGAGCCACCATGCCCAGTTGCAATTTTTATGAATTTACATATACACCAAATATCTCTGATGAAAATTTAGCATCTGAGTTGAGATGAACTACAAATGTAAAATACACACTAGATTTCAAAGATTTCATATGAAAAAATAATACAAACTATCTCTAACAATTTTTATGTTTATTACATGTTGACATGATATTTTAAATATATTGAGTTAAATAAAATATACAATAAAAGGTTAATTTTGTTTCTATTCGCTTTTTTAATATGGCTACTAGAAAATGACTTGCATTATTTCTCTGTTACATAACACTGCTAATCTAGGGCATCTAAGATACTACCTACCCTACCCCAAAATTCGCTAATACTACCCAGTAGTACAAAGAGGTACAGATATAATTTTATTTAACTGTAAGAACTCAGTTTTATTTTGGCTGGATTTGTTTTCACTGGTTTTTAAAAAGTATTAAGTTTTTACAATTGTGTCTATTTCTCAAGGGCCAATTCTAGGTGTTCTTACAGTAACTAAGAAGGACACATTTTAAGAATATAACTTTTCTACTGTTTGAACTTACCACATGCTATGCAAGTCTTATTCTATTATTATTACTACTACCTTATTTAAGGAAAACACCTGTGTCCGCAGTCAAAACTTCTAAGAGTACCTGGCATGTGGAAAAGGGTTAATAAATAGTTTCCTTTGCTTGTTAACCACCAGCCTCACAGCACACTCCTCTCCAGTTGTCTACATTACCCTGGTTTGACTTCTTCTTCCTCCCTGGTCCAGAAATCAAAAGAAAATAAGCAGCAAAAATGGGAAATATATTAAAATTTAAATGCTGCGTGGTTTCTTTAGTCTTCGGATGAGACACTGCTTTCAAACTGCAAACTCTCCCACTAATAATGGAGTTTAAAAGTCCCCAGGTAGTAGGGAGTGCTGGCTCACGCCTATAATCCCAGTCTGGGCAACTTGGTGAGGCCTCTCTCTACAATAAATCAAAAACCTAGTCAGGCATGGTGGCGTGAGCCTATAGTTCCTGCTATTTGGAAAGCTGAGGCAGAAGGATCACCTAAGCCTAGCAGGTTGAGGCTGCAGTGGCCACTGAGTCATTACACTCCAACCTGGACAATACAGTGAGACTCTGACTCAAAAAAAAGTCTCCAAGCAGGTGGCTTACGCCTGTAACCTCAGCACTTTGGGAGGCCAAGGTGGGAGGATTGCTTGAGTCTAAGAGTTTGAGACAAGCCTGGGAAACATAGGGAGACCTCATCTCCATTTAAAAAATTATTATTATTATTTTTTTAAAAGTCCCCAGGCAAACAGATGGACTTAAATAAATTCTCAAGAGCTCTTCTAAAAATCTCTTCCTGGTTTACTACAATTGAAGCTATTTGGTTAGAATTATGCTTACCTCTAACACCTGAAAAAAAATTTAGTCACTCTTAAATTTCCTGCCAAGAAAACTATGCCACAATAAGAAATACGAAAAACATACATAACTTATAAGCTGTGTTTCCAAAACTTGAACAGTGGTCCTCTGAAACGTGGAATGCATTTCCCATTTTGAAATAAATAAACAGGGCTAAATGCCCTAAGTGAAAATACACATTTCCTACTATGTAGTGGAAGCACAGTACTGTATCATAAAAACTCCACTCCTCCCTCCTGTTTCATATACCACAGGCACCGAGGAACCATGACAGGAGAAGTCTGGACAAGATTCAGGTAGCCTGGTGCATCTCTACCGGCCGACAAGGCCTGGGCTTAGCACCCGTCCCTACACAGGGGACCTCATGTGCTGAGCAAACAGATGTCAGGACCAACCCACATCACATGGCTAACTTTTGGGCTGCAAAATGTACACCTAAGCAGGTTTTTATTTAGTGATTTTGGGTGACCCTTCAAGTAAAGATGAGCACTATTTCTAATAGACAACTTGGCAGGTAAGGACAAAGTTTCATTTCTGTATTTAAGAGAAAGAAAGAACTACTTAAGAAAAATCAAGTAAATTTCACATTAAAAAGAAAAAGTATTTAGAAATCATATTAGGCAACATATTAGAGATGTTAGATAAGGAAACAGGATAGAAAAAGGGAAAGTAAGGAGGAGACCAGTGCCTTTCCTTACTTCTAAGACCCACGACAAGCAACACTATCATTTTGGCTATGTAAAGATTAGTCTCAAACCAAATTCCCTGAACCAAATGGTATCTTAAAGTAGTTTTAAATGTCTTTAAGTCAATAGTTAATAAACTGCTAATTAAATATAGAGTATAGTATAATATACATACTGCTGTTAAGAACAGAATATATACAACTGATTTTACTATCACGCACCAAAATAAACATCAAGTCACAGGTAAATTTTCATAAGAAACAGTTATTTATACTAATATATAATTAGGGAGGTAAAAAAAATAGATAAAATCACAGCTTAAAAGTTAACCTCAAATTCTGTATGCTCTCATAAACAGCAAATATCAAACTGTTCAATTTTTTCTTTATGTGTGCATTTTTAGATTTTGATATTTTTCTAATTCCTAGGATCTAACTAACTATACCTAATACTTGGTACATTTCTTTCCAGAATATCTCCAAAAGTAATTTTTCTCTATTTCAAAAACATTCTATTCTACACTTTGCTTGTTTCCTTTGGAATCGTATCTCCCTCCCCTCTCCTTTACACAGTAACTTTCACATCCATAGCTATCTGCAGTCAAACGGTAGTAGTCGGTCCTCGCAGTGTCAGCCTTGCCTGCAGTCTTCCCTCCTACCCTTCCCTCCCAATCTTGCCTTTCACTTCAGTGCTACTTGTTCTACTTTTAGAGCTGACCTTCACCTCATATACCACCAACTCCCTTACCTCCTCCATATTTTCCATTTTGCACCATTACTTGTTTAATGGCAACACAATAGTCCTTATTTGATCATCTCCATCTTTGCTTTCCATCCCCTACGACCATTTTCTTGTCCTAAAATTTAATATGGGCTCAATTCCTTAAAAAAATTCTATCTTGCCAGGTGCAATGGCTCACACCTGTAATCCCAGCACTTTGGGAGGCAGAGGTAAGAGGACTGCCTGAGTTCAGGGATTTAAGACCAGCCTGGACAACTTGGCAAGATCTCGTCTCTACAATAAATAAAAAACTTAGTTGGGCATGGTGGCACACACCTGTGGTTCCAGCTACCTGGAAGGCTGAAGCAGAAGGATCGCCTGAGCCCAGCAGGTAGAGGCTGAGGTGGCTGCAAGCATGCCACTGCACTCAGCCTGGGTGACAGTGTGAGACTCCAACTCACACACACACAAAAATTCTAACTTTGGTTTTGCCCTAATTACTTGCCCCCTCTAATTCTAAAAGACAAAATACTAGTCTCCTAAAGGAAGTCTTCATTCATTTTCATCAGGTCCTTAATGACATCAAATAATAAACCACAAAACTGAGCATCCACCACCCCCTGTGTGTGTGCACACGCATGCACATTTATATTAACAAACTATGTATACAAGTAAATCTAAATTACATATTATAAAAAGAAAAAATTTAAATACTGAGGTAGAGATGGAATAAAACTATTTTAAAATGGATTGCAATTCACAATATCTTCATACTATTAAACTAATTTTTCAAAGTACAATATATACATAGGGTAAAGGTTCAAAATTAATGACAATGGTATAAACTCATACCTCTTATAGTCTTCCTGATAATTTTTAAACGTTCTGTCCAACTTATCAGATCTGATTGGTACACGTTTTTATTGGAAAGATGAAAACTGGCTGGGCTCGGAGGCTCAGCCTATAATCCCAGCACTTTGGGAGACTGAGGCAAGTGAATTGCCTGAGCCCACAGGTTCAAGATCCACCTGGGCAACTTGGCGAGACCTCATCTCCACAATAAATCAAAAATTAGCCGGGCATGGTAGCGCACACCAGTAGTTCCAGTTACTTGGAAGGCTGGGGCAGAAGGATCACCGGAGCCCAGTAGGTCGACACTAGAGTGGCCGTGAGCATGCATGCCACTGCACTCCAGTCTGGGCAACAAAGTGAGACTACAACTCAAAAAAAAAAAAAGAAGCTGGGCTCGGTGGCTCAGCCTGTAATCCCACGCCTTTCGGGCTGAGGTCAGTGGATTGCCTGAGCCCGCGGGGGTTCGAGACTCGCCTGGGCAACTTGGCAAGACCTCATCTCTACAATAAATAAAAAAATAAAACTAGCCAGACGTGGTAGCGTGCGCCTGTAGTTCCAGCTCCTTGGAAGGCTGAGGCGGAAGGATCGCCGGAGCCCAGCAGGTCGAGGCTGCAGTGGCCGGGAGCGGCCACTGCACTCCAGTCTAGGCGACAGAGTGAGACTCCAACTCAAAAAAAAAAAGAAAGAAAGTAAAAAACTATCTTGTAATGTATCTGATGAGTTCAGAGTAGGAAAGTATGTTAGTTTGACTTTTTTTCTTGTTCAGTTGGCACATTATCTTGCAGGGTTTTTTTAGAAAAGTTTCTTAAAACATTTGTCTTTGGTTAAACATGTAAATCCATATAACCAGGCAGATACATACTGGAAATGCTCAAGGTGAATGCAGAGTGAGGACACTCCACGTGACACTGACTTAGATAACTGTATGTAGTTCATGGCACATAGCCATCACACTGACAGACCACCGGCAGCAGGTATGTTAAATATTTGACAAAGCTTTATTTTTTTCCCCAAAGTAAAAGCGTTTAACCAAGTTATAATATTTTCTTCCTTTGCTGCCAATGCACCATTTTTAAAGCCATTGCACTACAAACTAGCTCCCATCACAAAGCAGGTTATTATTTTTTTTTTATTTGAGTTGGAGTCTTACTCTGTTGCCCAGGCTGGAGTGCAGTGGCACACTCATGACCTGCTGGGCTCAAGTGATCCTTCTGCCTCAGTCTTCCAACTAACTGGAACTACAGGTTCCAGGCTGGAACTACAGATGTGCACCACCACGACTGGCTAATTTTTTGTTTTAATTGTAGAGATGAGGTCTCACCAAGTTGTCCAGGCTGATCTTGAACCCCTGGGGGCTCAGGAACTCTCACCTCCACCTCCTAAAGTGCTAGGATTATAGGCTTGAGCCACCGCACCTGGCCCAAAGTAGATTCTTAATGAATGTTTATTTACTGAGTAAAAGCAACACATCAGCTATTCAAATTTTGGGGGGGACTATTGTTAACGTTATGTTTGAGGACCACTATGTAAACCAGAGTTGGTCCCAAGTAAAAATTTTAAAGGTGAAATATTGGGGAGTAAAGGACTGCTTATAATACCACCTTTCTTCATAAAGATCTATACCTTTGCTGTGTATCTTTCTTTAATACATTTATTCCTTCATAAACTGATAGTTTTGTCAATCTGTTGAAGATTTTTGTTCGTTTATTTGGTTATTTCCATTTTTGACTGGTGACAACAAATAAAAAGGAAGCTACTAGTTTTTGTGTATTTATCACACATTAATTTTCCAGAATTTCCTATTAACTCTAGTTGCTGGTTTCTACCAGCATCCCTCTGGGCTTTCTGGACATCCTATCACACGATTTGAAAATAGAAATATTTTTTTGTTTCCAATGTGTATACCAATTATTTGACTTACTGTCAATGGCTATAACTGCCAAAACAATGTTAATGATAATGACATGACAATCATGCAAATAATGACAGAAAGTATTTCTGTCTTGCTTTTGATTTGATGGAAATGGCTTCAGCACTTCATTATTGAGCATATGGTATTTGCTTCCTCATTTTTGGTAAACTGTAGTAGTTTAATAGCTTCCTTTTATTTTAATGTTATTTGTTTTATAAAAATGAGAACTTACAGGGCACAGTGGCTCAAGTCTGTAATCCCAGCACTTTGGGAGGTGGAGGTGAGAAGATTGCCTGAGCCCAGGGGTTTGAGACCAGCCTGGGCAACTTGGCTAAACCTCATCTCTACAATAAATCAAAAAATTA
The DNA here is from genome assembly GCF_000164805.1 of Carlito syrichta. Taxonomy (NCBI): domain Eukaryota; kingdom Metazoa; phylum Chordata; class Mammalia; order Primates; family Tarsiidae; genus Carlito; species Carlito syrichta. The sequence continues at coordinate 93,689 of NW_007251008.1, read as the reverse complement.
GCCAGGCGTGGTAGTGCATGCCTGTAGTTTCAGCTACTTGGAAAGCTGAGGCAGAAGGATGGCCTAAGCCCAACAGGTCGAGGTTGCAGTGGGCGTGAGTGTACCACTGCACTCCAGCCTGGGCAACAGAATGAGACTCCAACTAAAATAAAATAAAACAAAATAAAATTCTAATTTTTTCCATTCCTGGTGTTAGTGCTATTGATGTTACCAAAGTAATAAGTCATATAATATCCACATTGTATTCCTAAAGAACTAAGAAAATATTCCTAAACCAAAACATTCTTCACTCATCTGAAACAAGAAGGAATCATCATACAAATGAACCTGATTTTTTTATGCAACAGTAAAGATGCAAATCCGTTAATCTACTGGCTACAAGGCTATCCTTATACAGTAAGTCATATATAATACTAATACCAAAAAAAAAACCTCTTATCCAAAAACTACCCCTCAAAAAGGGGTCATTAACAGATCCTTCATTAAGTTTTAAATTCCTTTTAATTCACTTGCACGACCTTTTCAATATTTAGAGGCAAATTTAACTTCTGGTTTTATTTTAAATAACAGAAATACTAGGGAGCAAAAAGCTAACATTCTAGTGACTTCATCTATTTCAAACTAAGAAAGGTTAAACTATAAAACAATTATTTTAGAAAGCAAGTATATTTCAAAATTCTCTCTTATTAAATTCTAATGCATTGCCATAAAATACACCAATTATGGAAAATTAGAAGAATACCTGGAGAGAAAACTCATATCCTTTGTTAAAAGCAGACAAGTACCAGCTTATTAAAGAAGAGCCTTTTATGTTCTTAGACCATCTCTATTAGAAAAGTTTCTTCTCAAACTTCAAAATATTGTTTTTAAGTAGATAAAACTAACCCTGTTCTCTAATTTTTTTACACTGAAAATTTGTGTCCACAAATTGTATAAGAATAGTCAACAAGCCGGGCTCGGTGGCTCAGCCTGTAATCCCGCACCTTTGGGAGGCTGAGGTGAGTGGATTGCCTGAGCCCACGGGTTTGAGACCCGCCTGGGCAGCGAGACCTCATCTCTACAATAAATCAAAAAATCAGCCGGGCGTGGTAGCACATGCCTGTAATTCCGGCTACTTGGAAGGCTGAGGCGGAAGGATCGTCGGAGCCCAGCAGGTCGAGGCTGCGGTGGCCGGGAGCGGCTACTGCACTCCAGTCTAGGCGACAGAGTGAGACTCCAACTCAAAAAAAAAAAAAAAGAATAGTCAACAAAAGATTTTCCTCTTTTTATATTTTTAATCATAACAGCCTTAAGAAATGATTCCATATCAATTTAAATCCACAAATAAATTTTAATTTCTGTAATATTAATTAAAGTTGCTGTCTACTACAAGTATTTAAAATCTGAAACACAAGCCTTTTTTTCTAGGCAAATGAATTGATTCACATTTCACAATATTTCTTCATTTGAAAGGATGCTCTAAACATTACCTGCCAGGAAGGAAACATTCTAGTAATTTACTTTTAGTATTCCTTACATAATTCTTCATTCTGAGAAATTCAGCTTTTACTGACAAGGATCAAAGATGACAAGACTATGTCAGATGCCAAAAAATTATTTGTTCAGTATTTTAAATCTATTAACTCCAAATGTCTACATACATAGAAAACTAAAGTTCCTGATTTTAATCTTTGTTTCTTTTCAATCACAATAATGTGAACCACATATAATCCCATTTGTATTGGTTAGGGAAGGGAAGTTGGGATGAGAGGGAAGGAAATATTACTTAAACAGTAAACTGGGCTGGGCATGGTAGCTGAAGCCTGTAATCCTAGCACTTTGGGAGGCCAAAGTGGGAGGCAAGAGGATTGCCTGAGACCAGAGGTTCGAGACTCAGGGGTTCTGGGCAACTTGGTGAGACCTCATCTCTACCATAAATCAAAAAATTAGCTGGGCGAGGTGGCATGTGCCTGTAGTTCCAGCTACTTGGAAGGCTGAGGTGGAAGGATCACCTAAGCCCAGCAGGTTGAGGCTGTGGTGGCCATAAGCATGTCACTGCACTCCAGTCTGGGTGATAGAGTGAGACTCCAACTCAAACAAACAGTAAACTGAATACTAGCTCTTGTGAGAAAATCTTGGGAAAATTTTCATTTGTACTGAAATCTTCATTCATCTTTCATTTTCATGCTAATATGCTTATTTACTCAAGGAATAGATTTGTGTCAAATCAAAATCATTTCTTTTGGCATTGCTTTCCCTCTTATCAAACAGTGACCTATTTTATGTTGTTCTGCTTGGTTATTCTGTGCTTCCTCCCTGGACACCCTGTTTATTTTATTTTTTTAGAAACAGGGGCTTGTTCTGTTGCCCAGGCTGAGGTGCAGTGGTGCGATCACAGTTCGATGTAATCTTGAACTCCTGGGCTCAAGTGATCCTCCTGCCTCAACTCCTGAGTAGCTGGAACTAAAATCACAGGCCACTGTGCCCAGCTAATTTCTTTCCATTTTTTTTTTTTACTATAGAGATGGGAGTCTCCCTATGTTGTGCAGGCTGGTCTTAAACTCCGGATTCAAACAATCCTCCTGCCTCAGTCTCCCAAAGTGCTGGGATTACAGGAGTAAGCCACTGTGCCTACAGGGCTTATATCAGGACTGAGGTGAGCGGCTCTATGAGGTTGTTCATCTTAGGAGGGAAATGAAATCGGCTCACCCACGTCATGATTTAAATCTTTAGCAGGGAAAATGTGCTGTGGCTCTTCAGTCCTCCAAGATGGTCAAAAGACACAATACTATAGATCTGGTGCAACTGTTTTTGGAAGACAGTTCATAAAATGTGATCTTTCAAACATACATAGCATACTCTGCACCAGACACATTGTGTACTGGAGAAAATACAAAGATCTGAGATAAGGTGTCTGCAGTCCCCAAGGACATTTACAAATAACTAACAGGCAGCAGGAAATTACAAGTATCGCAAGAGCTATAAATGCAAGAGCGATTATATCCAGATACAGCTGGAGCTGAGGGGAGGGGGGGAAGTTCAGCAATAACTTCAGAAAGTATTGCAAAGACAGGACAGGGTGGGGCTCTTGGCAAGGGGAAAATAGAGAAAGAAAACTAAAAGCTTCAGAGAACATCATGGTTTTTCTAGAGCACACTGCAAAAGGACTTTAAGCTGTGGTAAAAGTCAAAATATTTATAATCAAATATGTTAAATCTAATGTACCAATGTTTTACCTCTGAGGCTAAACATTCACTCTAACCACAAGAAATGAACGTACAAAAAAAAGAGGAAAAAAAAGAAATGAATGTACAAGAAAAGTTCATAAACTGAAGTAAAATTAATATTAAGTACAATGGAAAATACACACACATGTACACACACTCCACGCTCCATAGAGAAATTGAGAATGTTTTTCTGGTTGTTTCTCAATCACAGTGAGGTGTGGAAGGAACGTTAATTTAAGCTACAGCTTCCCCAATTTACAACTATCACAGATTCCTTCTAGGCCTATCAGTGCAATGCTACAGGGTGATTCCCTGGCATTTTGTTCTAAAAACCATGAACAAGATGATAATGTGACCAGCTGCAGCTCTCTTCCTGCATTCAGAAGCTCTGGGTGTCCACACACTTGCAGTTCTGTGTAACTTCACACAAAAGACTGGCAACTGGCCAAGAAGCCTCAGCCATGGTGTATTCTCCCCAAGGTTCAAGGTTTTCCATTTAATTCCAGTTCAGCCATGAAACGGCATAAACTTTAGCAGACTATACCAATATAAAACCAATTAAATTCCAATTTCTGTTAATAAAAGTATGCCCCTAAAATTTAATATATAAAGATATTAAAATATACAATCTATATTTAAGAGCCCTATGAGTCAGGCTCGGTGGCTCAGCCTGTAATTCCGCGCTTTGGAAGGCTGAGGTGAGTGGATTGCCCGAGCCCGCAGGTTCGAGACCTGCCTGGGCAACTTGGTGAGACCTCATCTCTATAATAAATCAAAAAATAGCTGGGTGTGGTAGCGCACGCCTATAGTTCCAGTTACTTGGAAGGCTGAGGCAAAAGGATAGCCTGAGCCCAGGAGGTCGAGGTTGCAGTGGCCATGAGTGTGCCACTGCCCTCCAGCCTGGGTGACAACAGTGAGACTCCAACTCAAAAAAAAAAGTGCTATTTGGACTTTAAATCATGATCTTTGCCTAGTACTGCCTTCGTGTGACATTCAAGGGCTGCCTGTCAAGAAAAAGTAACTCCAAAGGGATCCTTTAAATGGCTTGGCTCTTTCCCTCTTCAATGTGAACAATCTTTTGAATTGAAAGTAAATGGATTAAAACAAGGATTATTCATAATTTACTAGTCAAAGAAAAAATGTGCTTCATACCAAAGTGAAAACTGTAATATATATTGACTTTCTGAGCATACCAAGTGAATGTGGATCATTAAACATAATTGTAATGTAAGTAGTCACAAAAATAGATACCTACTTTATTGTCATTTATATGAAACAGAAATGTATATTACATTACAAAGAGAGATCAGGGCCTCCAATCTCTTTTTAAAGGATGAGATACTTTTTGAAAAACTAGTTTGAAAGGCTACACACCAAATCCTTGACATTTACCTCTGGGGGAGTAGAAGGGGAGAGCAAAACAGTCATGGGAGGAGGGAGACTATCAGGCTAATTTTTTAAACAAAGAATTCAAAATTTGTAATAAGATTATATGATAAAATGTTGACTGGACAATAGGAACATGGGTTTGTTAGATTTTCTTTGAATATTAGTTTTTTGGATTTTGGTTTTTGTTTTTTTTTTGAGTTGACTCTGTCACCCAGACTGGAGTGCAGTGGCCGCTCCCGGCTACCGCAGCCTCTACCTGCTGGGCTCCGGTGATCCTTCCGCCTCAGCCTTCCAGGCTGGAACTACAGGCACACAGTACCACG